>NC_091169.1:31809500-32109500 GCF_040958095.1 Procambarus clarkii
GGAAAACAGAGAAATGAAGATGAGAAACCCATGGTTTAATCAAAGACGTAGGCTAGCTAAGCAGCAAAGTAAAAGGGCATGGAGAAACTATAGGAATAACAGGACACTGGAGAGCAGAGAAAGATACCAGAATGCCAGGAATGAATATGTCAGGATGAGAAGAGAGGCAGAAAGACAATACGAAAATGACATCGCAAGCAAGGCAAAGACTCAGCCTAAATTGTTGCATAGCCACATTAGGAGAAAAACAACAGTAAAGGAACAGGTTATGAGATTAAGGATAGGGGCGGAAGGATTCACTACAAATGACAAGGAAGTGTGTGAGGAATTGAATAAGAAATTCCAGGAGGTCTTCACCTTAGAACAAGGAGAAATTCCAGAGGTAAGTGAGGGAATAGCTAACCAGGAACCACTGGAAGAGTTTGAGATTACCAGTGGGGAAGTAAGGAAGTGTTTACTAGAGTTGGACGTGACGAAGGCTATAGGCCCAGATGGAATCTCCCCTTGGGTTCTAAAGGAAGGAGCAAGAGAACTGAGCCTACCACTCTCCATAGTGTATAACAAATCACTGGCAACAGGGGAACTGCCAGATACTTGGAAAGCAGCTAACGTAGTCCCGATATACAAGAAAGGGGATAGACAGGAGGCACTGAACTACAGGCCAGTGTCCCTAACCTGCATACCATGCAAGCTGATGGAGAAGATTGTGCGAAAAAAACTAGTGGAGCATCTGGAGCGAAGGAACTTTGTAACACAGCATCAACATGGGTTCAGGGATGGCAGGTCCTGCCTCACAGGGTTACTTGAATTCTACGACCAGGCAACAAAAATAAGGCAAGAAAGAGAAGGGTGGGCAGACTGCATATTTTTGGATTGTCAGAAAGCCTTTGATACAGTGCCACACAAGAGGCTAGTGCGAAAGTTGGAGATGCAGGCTGGAGTGAGAGGGAATTAGGTATTCGCTCCGGTGGATAGAGGAATACCTAAGCAACAGGAGACAACGAGTCTGTGTGAGGGGTGAGGTCTCAGATTGGCGAGACGTCACAAGTGGAGTCCCGCAGGGGTCAGTCCTTGGACCTATACTGTTTCTGGTATATGTAAATGATCTCCCAGAGGGTATAGATTCGTTCCTCTCAATGTTTGCCGACGATGCAAAAATTATGAGGAGGATTGAAACAGAGGATGATAGTAGGAGGCTACAAGATGACCTGGATAGACTGAGTGAATGGTCCAACAAATGGCTGTTGAAGTTCAACCCGAGTAAATGCAAAGTAATGAAACTAGGCAGTGGAAACAGGAGGCCAGGCACAGGATACAGAATAGGAGATGAAGTACTTAATGAAACAGACAGAGAGAAAGATCTAGGAGTTGATATCACACCAAACCTGTCTCCTGAAGCCCACATAAAGAGAATAACGTCTGCGGCATATGCGAGGCTGGCTAACATCAGAACGGCGTTCAGGAACCTGTGTAAGGAATCATTCAGAATCTTGTACACCACATATGTAAGACCAATCCTGGAGTATGCGGCCCCAGCATGGAGCCCGTACCTTGTCAAGCACAAGACGAAGCTGGAAAAAGTCCAAAGGTATGCTACTAGACTAGTCCCAGAACTAAGAGGCATGAGTTATGAGGAAAGGCTGCGGGAAATGCACCTCACGACACTGGAAGACAGAAGAGTAAGGGGGGACATGATCACAACCTACAAAATCCTCAGGGGAATCGACCGGGTAAACAAGGACGAACTTTTCAACACTGGTGGGACGCGAACAAGGGGACACAGGTGGAAGCTGAGTACCCAAATGAGCCACAGAGACGTTAGAAAGAACTTTTTCAGTGTCAGAGTAGTTAGCAAATGGAATGCATTAGGAAGTGATGTGGTGGAGGCTGACTCCATTCACAGTTTCAAATGTAGATATGATAGAGCCCAATAGGCTCAGGAATCTGTACACCAGTTGATTGACGGTTGAGAGGCGGGACCAAAGAGCCAGAGCTCAACCCCCGCAAGCACAATTAGGTGAGTACAATTAGGTGAGTACACACACACACACACACACACACACACACACACACACACACACACACACACACACACACACACACACACACACACACACACACAAAGATTCGAAATTACAAGAGATGAGGTCAAGAAGCACCTATTGCAGCTGGATGTGAGATAAGCTGTTGGGCCGGATGAAATCTCACCATGGGCATTGAAAGAGTGTGCAGGAGCACTTTGCTTGCCACTCTCCATAGTTTATAGTAGGTCACTGGAAACGGGAGAAATACCAGAAGTATGGAAGACTGCTAATGTAGTACCAATATTTAAAAAGGGTGACAGACAAGAGGCACTGAATTACAGGCCAGTGTCCTTAACTTGTATACCATGCAAGGTGATGGAAAAGATTGTGAGAAAAAACCTAGTAACACATCTGGAGAGAAGAGGTTTCGTGACAACCCATCAACATGGGTTCAGGGAGGGTAAATCTTGCCTTACAGGCTTGATAGAATTCTATGATCAGGGGACAAAGATTAAGCATGAAAGAGAAGGATGGGCGTATTGCATTTTTTTGGACTGTCGGAAAGCCTTTGACACAGTACCCCATAAAAGGTTGATGCATAAGCTGGAGAAACAGGCAGGAGTAACTACTAGGGCGCTAAAGTGGATAAGGGAGTACCTAAGCAATAGGAAGCCGAGAGTTATAGTGAGGGGTGAGAACTCAGAATGGCGTGAAGTCACCAGTGGAGTCCCACAGGGCTCTGTGCTTGGACCTATCCTGTTTCTGATATACGTAAATGATCTCCCAGAGGGTATAGACTCATTCCTCTCAATGTTTGCTGACGACGCCAAAATTATGAGAAGGATTAAGACAGAGGAGGACAGCTTGAGGCTTCAAGAAGACCTGGACAAACTGCAGGAATGGTCGAACAAATGGATGTTAGAGTTTAACCCCAGCAAATGTAATGTAATGAAGATAGGGGTAGGAAGCAGGAGACCAGATACAAGGTATCACTTGGGAGATGAAATACTTCAAGAGTCAGAGAGAGAGAAAGACCTGGGAGTTGATATCAAGCCAGACCTGTCCCCTGAAGCTCATATCAAGAGGAAAACATCAGCAGCATATGCCAGGTTGGCTAACATAAGAACGGTCTTTAGAAACTTGTGTAAGGAATCTTTCAGAACATTATATACCACATATGTCAGACCAATCCTGGAGTATGCGGCTCCAGCATGGAGTCCATATCTAGTCAAGCATAAGACTAAACTGGAAAAGGTCCAAAGGTTTGCCACCAGACTAGTACCCGAACTGAGAGGTATGAGCTACGAGGAGAGACTACGGGAATTGAACCTCACTTCGTTGGAAGACAGAAGAGTTAGGGAGGGACATGATCACCACATTCAAGATTCTCAAGGGAATCGACAGAGTTGATAAAGACAGGCTATTTAACACAAGGGGCACACGCACTAGGGGACACAGGTGGAAACTGAGTGCCCAAATGAGCCACAGAGATATTAGAAAGAACTTTTTTAGTGTCAGAGTGGTTGACAAATGGAATGCATTAGGAAGCAATGTGGTGGAGGCTGACTCCATACACAGTTTCAAGTGTAGATATGATAGAGCCCAATAGGCTCAAGAACCTGTACACCTGTTGATTGACTGTTGAGAGGAGGGACCAAAGAGCCAGAGCTCAACCCCCGCAAGCACAACTAGGTGAGAACTAGGTGAGTACACACCACACCCACACACACACCACACACACACACACACACACACACACACACACACACACACACACACACACACACACACACACGCACACACACACACACACACACACACACACACACACACACACACACACACACACACACACACACACACACGCACGCACACACACACACACATACACACACACACACACACACACACACACACACACACACACACACACACACACGCACACACACACGCACACACACACGCACACACACACGCACACACACACACACACACACACACACACACACACACACACACACACACACACACACACACACACACACACACACGCACACACACACACACACACACACACATACGAGTGGGGCCTCGTAGCCTGGTGGATAGCGCGCAGGACTCGTAATTCTGTGGCGTGGGTTCGATTCCCGCACGAGGCAGAAACAAATGGGCAAAGTTTCTTTCACCCTAAGTGCCCCTGTTACCTAGCAGTAAATAGGTACCTGGGAGTTAGTCAGCTGTCACGGGCTGCTTCCTGGGGTGTGTGTGTCTGTGAAAAAGAAAGAAAAAAAAAGAAAAAAAAAAAAAAAAAAAAAAGGTAGTTAGTAAACAGTTGATTGACAGTTGAGAGGCGGGCCGAAAGAGCAAAGCTCAGCCCCCGCAAAAACACAACTAGTAAACACAACTAGTAAACACACACACACACACACACACACACACAGGTAACAGGGACAGCAACTGTGAGCTCACTGGGAACCCAGGTAAACCGCTAATCCCCCTGCCATAATCTGAAGACAACACCTCACCCACCTCCTCTTAACCCCATCACACACACACACACCCCACCCTCCCTCTCTCTCTCTCTCTCTATCTTACTTTCCCTCTTGACATGGGACAAAATGGCAGGCGAACGCAACAGGGACACAGGGAATAGTCAAAGTGATCAAAGGAAGGGAATGTTAACCCAAGTTCTGGAGAAATTCAGGAGGGAGATACATGAAATGAGGATTTCAATTAGCAACCTGCAAAGTGAGCTGACATCAGCCAGGGAGATCAAATCCCTCACAGAGAAAAATAAAGAGACCAAGTATCAGATTATCATCCAAAGGGTAGGTGGGAATGTTACATTGGAAGATAATACCTCAGTACCTGAAACATTTGTGGAAAGACTGAGAAATAGCTCAGAACCAATGGACACAGTGAGAGAGGTAGCCATGCAAGCAGCTACCTCACAGGAAGCAGCAAGGTGCACCAGTCAGCTGCTGGAAAGAAAAAGATCAGTGGTAGTTGTAGGCATTAAAGAACAGGAAGGATCCAACAGGCAAGAATGGAATAGCAAGGATAGAGAGGCAGTACATGGGCTACTAAAAGGGTTACAGATGGAAGTGGCTGAAAAATACATTGAGAAGGTTTTCAGGTTGGGCTGGTACAACAAGGACAGAAACCGACTTGTTAAGGTGGTGTTTACAAATGAAGCCACGAAGGAGGATATTCTCGAAAGGAAGAGTCGTCTGCATTATGTGGAGGGATTCAAAAAAGTATTCCTGCAGAGGGACAGGACGAAGCAGGAGAGAACCGGGGCAGCAGAGGCAAGGAGGAAGCGCAGGGAGAGAGGAGTTAACCAGGAAATCGCAGCCACCCAACACAACAGTCCCAGAGACAAGACGGGAACCCAAAACCAGCATCCCAGCAACACCAGAGGGGAGGGCAACACCACCACCCCCCTCTCAATAGAAACCCTCCCTTCCCCTCACCCTACCTGCCCCCACCCAAATGATCACCCAACCCTCCCTCCCCTCCACCCCATTCTGACCCTGTCACCCCTCCTCCATTCCCACCATGTCTCTCCTCCCGCCTTTCCCCCCCTGTCCCCCTCCCCCTTCATCCAATACCCTCCCTATCCCTCCACCTTACTCACCCCGTATCCACAATGTCCCCACTATCTCCTTAACCCACACCCCTACCTGTCCCCCCTTCCCTTGAACCCCCATCCCTCCCCCCCAAAAATCCTCTGAGACCCTGCAAACCACCTCACAGATCTTCTCACCTAGGGAACAGCTTTCAACACGGGCAGAATGCTAGCTAAGAAGGGGGCAAGAAAATGAACAGAAGAAAGTGAGCTTTAATAAGGCAATGTACACTAACATAGATGGGATTACAAATAAAACAAGTGAACTCGGAGAATGAGCACTAGAAGAAAACCCAGACATAATAGCACTCACAGAAACAAAGCTAACAAAAACCATAACAAACTCAGTGTTTCCACGGGGCTACTATGTAGTGAGGAAAGAGAGAGAAGGGAGAGGAGGAGGAGGAGGTGGTGTAGCTTTCCTAATAAGAGAAGATTGAAGTTTTGAAGAGATGGTAATTCAGAACGGGGAAGGTTTCTGTGACTATATATCATGCACCATAGCAACTGGAGGACAGAAAATTATAGTAGTAGTCATATATAACCCCCCCCCCCCACCGAACGACAGAAGACCCAGACAGGAATATGATAGAAACAACTTGGCCACCATCAATATAATAGAGAGAGCAGCTTCTTTGGCTAGCAGGAACGGATCCAGACTACTAATCATGGGAGACTTCAAACATGGGAAGATAGATTGGGGGAACAGAGACCTACATGGAGGACCAGATACATGGAGAGCTAAGCTGCTGGATGTGGCAACAAGAAACTTTCTAAGTCAACATGCCAAGGGACCGACAAGAATGAGAGGAAGGGATGAACCAGCCCTGCTTGATCTGATATTTACCCTAAATGAGTTGGATATAAGGGAAGTAAAGATGGAAGCCCCCTTGGGAATGAGTGATCATAGTGTATTGAGTTTTGAGTACCTGGTTGAGCTAGGAATTATCACCCCCCAAAAAAGAACTGGGAACCAAAGGGCTGGCGTACCGAAAGGGAAACTATGAGATGAATAAATTCCTAAGGGATATCCATTGGGACACAGAACTCAGAACCAAGTCCGTACAAGACATGATGGACTATGTCACCCAAAAGTGTCAGGAGGCTGTAAGCAGGTTTGTCCCAGCCCGATAGGAAAAAACAGAGAAGCAAAAGAAGAATCCGTTGTTTAATAGGGAATGTATGAAAGCAAAGGAGCTGAACAAAAGGGCATGGAGGAACTTCCGTAATAACAGAACACCAAAAAGTAGAGAGGATACCAGAGAACCAGGAACGAGTATGTTAGTGTGAGAAGAGCAACTGAGAAAAGGTATGAAAATGAAATAGCTAATAATGTCAAGACCGAACCAAAGCTACTACACAGTCACATCAGGAGGAAGACAACAGTGAAGGAACAGGTGATGAAACTTAGGGTGGGCGAGGACAGGTACACAGAGAATGACAAAGAGGTGTGTGAAGAACTCAACTAAAGGTTCCAGGAGGTCTTTACAATAGAACAGGGCGAAGTCACGGTGCTAGGAGAGTTGGAAGCAAACCAGGTGACCTTGGAAAGGTTCGAAATTACAAGAGATGAGGTCAAGAAGCACCTATTGGAGTTGGATGTGAGAAAAGCTGTTGGGCAGGACGGAATCTCACTATGGGTATTGAAAGAGTGTGCAGGAGCACTTTGATTGCCAATCTTCATAGTGTATAGTAGGTCACTGGAAACGGGAGATCTATCAGAAATATGGAAGACTGCTAATGTAGTACCAATATACAAAAAGGGTGACAGACAAGAGGCAATGAACTACAGGCCAGTGTCCTTAACTTGTATACCATGCAAGGTGATGGAGAAGATTATGAGAAAAAGCCTAGTAACACATCTGGAGAGAAGAGACTTCGTGACAACCCATCAACATGGGTTCAGGGAGGGTAAATCTTGCCTTACAAGCTTGATAGAATTCTATAATCAGGTGACAAAGATTAAGCAAGAAAGAGAAGGATGGGCGGACTGCATTTTTTTGGACTGTCGGAAAACCTTTGACACAAACGGTTGATGCATAAGCTGGAAAAACAGGCAGGAGTAACTGGTAGGGCGCTCCAGTTGATAAGGGAGTACCTAAGCAATAGGAAGCAGAAAGTTACAGTGAGGGGTGAGACCTCAGAATGGCGTGAAGTCACCAGTGGAGTCCCACAGGGCTCTGTACTCGGACCTATCCTTTTTCTGATATACGTAAATGATCTCCCAGAGGGTATAGACTCCTTCCTCTCAATGTTTGCTGATGACGCCAAAATTATGAGAAGGATTAAGACAGAGGAGGACAGCTTGAGGCTTCAAGAAGACCTGGACAAGCTGCAGGAATGGTAGAACAAATGGCTGTTAGAGTTTAACCCAAGCAAATATAATGTAATGAAGATAGGGGTAGGAAGCAGGAGACCTGATACAAGGTATCATTTGGCAGATGAAATACTTGAAGAGTCAGAAAGAGAGAAAGACCTGGGGGTTGATATCACGCTAGACCGGTCCGCTGAAGCTCATATCAAGAGGATAACATCAGCAGCATATGCCAGGTTGGCTAACATAAGAACGGCCTTTAGAAACTTGTGTAAGGAATCTTTCAGAACATTATATACCACATATGTCAGACCAATCCTGGAGTATGCGGCTCCAGCATGGAGTCTATATCTAGTCAAGCATACGACTAAACTGGAAAAGGTTCAAAGGTTTGCCACCAGACTAGTACCCGAGCTGAAAGGTATGATCTACGAGGAGAGTCAACGGGAATTAAACTTCACTTCGTTGGAAGACAGAAGAGTTAGAGGGGACATGATCACCACATTTAAGATTCTCAAGGGAATCGACAGGGTAGATAAAGACAGGCTATTTAACACAAGGGGCACACGCACTAGGGGACACAGGTGGAAACTGAGTGCCCAAATGAACCACAGAGATATGAGGAAGAACGTTTTTAGTGTCAGAGTGGTTGACAAATGGAATGCATTAGGAAGTAATGTGGTGGAGGCTGACTCCATACACAGTTTCAAGTGTAGATATGATAGAGCCCAATAGGCTCAGGAACCTGTACACCTGTTGATTGACGGTTGAGAGGCAGGACCAAAGAGCCAGAGGTCAACCCCTGCAAGCACAACTAGGTGAGAACACACACACACGCACACACACACACACACACACACACACACACACATAGAATTCTTAATTCTTAATAGAATTCTATGACCAGGTGACACAGATTAAGCAAGAAAGAGAGGGCTGGGCGGACTGCATTTTCTTGGATTGTCGGAAAGCCTTTGACACAGTACCGCATAAGAGGCTGGTACATAAGCTGGGGAGACAGGCAGGTGTAGCTGGTAAGGTGCTCCAGTGGATAAGGGAGTACCTAAGCAATAGGAAGCAGAGAGTTACGATGAGGGGTGAGACCTCTGATTGGCGTGAAGTCACCAGTGGAGTCGTCCCACAGGGCTCTGTACTCGGTCCTATCTTGTTTCTGATATATGTAAATGATCTCCCGGAGGATATAGATTCATTTCCCTCAATGTTTGCGGATGGTGCCAAAATTATGAGAAGGATTAAGACAGAAGAGGACTGTTTGAGGCTTCAAGAAGACCTAGATAAACTGAAGGAATGGTCGAACAAGTGGTTGTTAGAGTTCAACCCAACCAAATGTAATGTAATGAAGATAGGTGTAGGGAGCAGGAGGCCAAATACAAGGTATCATCTGGGAGAGGAAATCCTTCAGGAGTCAGAGAAAGAAAAAGACTTGGGAGTTGATATCACGCCAGACCTGTCTCCTGCAGCACATATCAAGAGGATAACATCAGCGGCATATGCCAGGCTGGCCAACATACGAACGGCATTCATAAATTTGTGTAAAGAATCATTCAGAACTTTGTATACCACATATGTCAGGCCAATTCTGGAGTATGCAGCCCCAGCATGGTGTCCATATCTAGTCAAGGATAAGACTAAACTGGAAAAGGTTCAAAGATTTGCCACCAGGCTAGTACCCGAGCTGAGAGGTGTGAGCTACGAGGAGAGACTGCGGGAATTGAACCTCACTTCGCTGGAAGACAGAAGAGTTAGGGGGGACATGATCACTACATTCAAGATTCTCAAGAGAATTGATATGGTAGATATGGCTATTTAACACAAGGGGCACACACACAAGGGGACACAGGTGGAAACTGACAGCCCAAATGAGCCACAGAGATATTAGAAAGAACTTTTTTAGTGTCAGAGTGGTTGACAAATGGAATGTATTAGGAAGTGATGTGGTGGAGGCTGACTCCATACACAGTTTCAAGTGTAGATATGATAGAGCCCGATAGGCTCCGGAATCTGTACACCTGTTGATTGACGTTTGAGAGGCGGGACCAAAGAGCCAGAGCTCAACCCCCGCAAACACAACTAGGTGAGTACTAGGTGAGTACACACACACACACACACACACACAATAACAGCAACATTTGTGGAAATACTAAAAAAAAATAACTCTGAAGTAATGACTGCAGTGATGGAGGTGGCCATGAAAGCAACCACCTCACAGGAGGCAGCACGCTCCACTAGCCAACTGCTGGAAAGGAACAGTGTAGTGGTTGCTGTGGGTATTAAAGAGCAGGAAGGCTCTAATAGGACAGAGTGGAATGACAAGGACAAAGCAGCAGTGAATGAAGTACTAAAAGCACTTGACATGGAAGGGGCTGAGCATAGCATTGAGAAGGTTTTCAGGCTAGGTTGGTACAACATAGACCGAGACCGAATGATAAAGATAGTGTTTGCAAACGAGAGCACAAAGAGGAAGATCCTATCAAGGAAGAGCTCCCTGAAAAACGTGGGAAAATTCAAAAATGTATTCCTCCAGAGAGACATGACAAGGGAGGAGAGAGCCGTGGCGGCAGAAGCAAGGAAGAGGCACAGGGCGAGAGGGGAAAACCAGGAAGTCACAGCTCCAAACACAACACCCCCAGAAGCGAGGGTGGAACCCACAACCAGCTACCCAGTAACACCAGAAGGGAGGACAACCCTGCCTCCCTCCTCTGCATAGAAAACCCCCTACCCCAAATCCTCCCTGCCCCCACTCAAATGTTCAGCCAAATCTCCCTCCCCCCACCCACAATCCCCACCCTTCTACCCATCCCCTCCTCCCGAGTCCTCCCTCCCCTTTCACCCCATAACCTCCCTGTCCCTCCCCCTTCACTGGATCCCCCGCCCCTCATCCCAGTATTCTCTGAGACCCTGTTATCCACCTCACAGGTCCTCACCCATGGAGCAGCCTCCCCCACCAGCAGAACACTCACCAAGGAGGCGATTTTTAGAAGAGACAGAAGAAAGTGAGCCTCAAAGCGATGTACACTAACATAGATGGAATTACAAATAAGGCAAATGAGCTTGGAGAACGGGTACTAGAGGAAAACCCAGACATAATAGCTCTCACAGAAACAAAGATCACGAAAACAATAACAAACTCAGTGTTCCCACAGGACTATTATGTTATGAGGAAAGAGAGGGAAGGAAGAGGTGGGGGTGGTGTAGCTTTGTTGGTAAGAAAGGCTGGGATTTTGAGGAGATGGATATTCAGGGCTGTGAAGGTTTCAGTGACTACATAGCAGGTACCGTAACAAATGGAGGGAAAAAAATTATAGTCGTAGTCATATATAATTGTCAGGGGACATATTTTCCCTGCTCTCTCGTGCACTGAATTAAGTACGAAATTGCATAGTGCACCAGTGATGTGCACCGTGATTCAACTTTCTGAATATAACTTTTCCACAGTCGTGTTGGGTGTCGTTGGACAGCCCATGACATTTGCTAGCCATTGATGTCATTCTGATCGCTGTATCAGGTCTGTGAAGGAAATTACAGTAGGGAGTTGATTTCTGGGAAATTTTGTACAAGTCAAGTGTAGAGAGGGAGGTATGGGGGTTAACGGCCGTAGACCACCCCCCCTTTCACGTGTCCACCTCGTGTGAGAGGGGGTAGCGTCATGGGGCAGGTGCGGCATTGGCTAAGGCTCTTGGGCCTCAGAAATGCTGAACCGTGATTGGCCAAGACGCTGAGGGGTACCGCATGGTACCCCAGGCATAGTGTTGGCGGGAAAAGACATTCTTACCTAGAACGTTGCTGCCTGAGGACGACATTTCCCGTGCTAGGCCAAGCATCGGGAAATACCGCCTGCAACGTTACTCAAGTCACCCCATTCATCTTGCTATCTTTCCGTGTGCCGTGCGTAAGAATCCGGTAATCGGAATGGGGCTTGTATCGAACCGTGTGAACTTGTCATCTAGCCGCGTAATTGTGGGACGCCATCTTAGAGCGACTGGACTGAGTGAGGCGTTAATTATCGGGCTACGAAAATGTCATCCGCCGTCTATCGTATCTGTGCTTGAAGATACTGCAGGGAGACGTGCTAGAAAAGGTTTCAGTGTTATGAGAGAAACCTTAAAAGTTCTAATTCTGAGGAACAGTGAAGGACTCCGTCTCGGGTCTCGTGTACCGTGTAACACCATGTACCGTCGTATCCTGGGGTACCGTGTCAAGTGGAAGGGGCGTGGTACCGCATCCCTGCTGTTGTGCACACCCTGGCCTGCCTAAGTCGGTGTGTCTGCGCCACTCTGGTCTCTGTGTGTGGAGCTAACCCCGTGGTCTAGGATCCTGTGCTCCACCTGACCACGTGTAGGAAGTGACGACGCCTACGTCATCATCCAGCAGCAGCAGTGGGAGTGTGATTGATGTGTATGTGTGAGTGCGAGAAGGTTGCGGGCCCACATGTTTGATGTAAGTACACTGTTTCCATTTGGGTAATAAAACTCTGAAGCTGGGTTCGCCCCCAGTGTTCCGTCTGTCCTTTGTCCCTGGGACCACCTGGTGAGGTGAATGGGAATTGGAGACGTGTGAGTCTACCCTGTTTGCCATCAAGTTGAGGTTGGGCCCAACTGTGATTTATGTCGTGTGTGAAGACACCTAGTGACACATTCAGAGGTAGGGTAAAGTGAGTTATTTCCTTCTATTTTTTCTATGTGCCGCGTATGTATTCGCTGTAATTTGATTCCCTTTTTTCAGCAGTGAAAAGTGGTAACAGGGAGATTTCCCTTGGTTATAAATTTTACTGTTGTTTTGTGGTAAAGTGTGAATTATTGGTGGATAATTTACTGGGGGAAATCATTTACAAGTTTTGCCGTGAGTGGCAAGGATGTACTGTGTTGTACTGTGATGTACTGTGTTGTACCGTGTGTAAACCGTAGACAAGTTTGACCTTGGTGGAAGGCGTTGTGTACTGTGAAAGATTCCGTGAGAATTAAAGTCAGTTAACGTCACCGGGGGTCACGATTTACTTAACGAGGTCACTTGTTCGTTGAACATTGTTGTGATTAACGTAGAGACGTGTAAAGGCAACAGTCACAGTGAAGTTCACGCAGTGGAGGAATTGTCAAGTGAAGACTAACGTAGTGTTAACGATTTAACGAGCTGTCGTTAATTGAGTGGTTAACGTAAGGGGTTGACGGTCTGTTATGATCGGAGTCAATTGCGCTGTAATTAAGCTGCTGTAATTCGTTGGACTGATCAGCTCTGTCTGCAGACAGAGTGATTAAGCACTCGTAGCTAATTAGAGAGAATTAGTAATCGCCACTTAGTGAATTCACCAGATGTTGATGTTGTTGTTTACACGGAGTATTGGAACTTGTGTGGCACAGTAGTCTACCCTCGTTAAGGTAATCTTGTCCTAAGACCGGAAGAGAACTGTCAGTTGAGAGACAGTAGGCTTTATCAATACTCGTCTGAATTAATAGGCTGTTGTATTCAGTAATTAATTGGGAATTACTCACCGAATGCTTGACTTTCAAGTTGATGTAATTAATTGATGTACGAGTTATTGCTGCCATTTAAGTGCCGTTGAGACACGTGTGTATTAACGTAATTGTTTAAATTCAATTAGAGTAACTTTTGTTGTTGATTGTCCTGAGAGACAAGTGTTAATGTAAGATTTTTATAAGGGGTTATCATTCTTGGATTAACCGCCTTGTTACTTGGTACTTCGTTGAGGGCAGCGAGCGCCAGTCAAGTCTTTGTGATTATAGTATTGGTCACCGTGAAGCCGTGACAATATTGATTGCAAGCTTGCATCACCAGTGGGCACCACGGTGTTCAGTTAGTGTCATTGTTCAGTCAGCGACGACGGGATAAGGATACCGTGGGTCCATCAGGCTGTTGATTAGCTGTTCGTTAATGTGCCACTGGAGTGACAGTAAAGTAACGTAAATTCACTGTGTAGTAGTTTTAGTCTTGTTTTGT
Organism: Procambarus clarkii; assembly: GCF_040958095.1. Lineage (NCBI taxonomy): Eukaryota > Metazoa > Arthropoda > Malacostraca > Decapoda > Cambaridae > Procambarus > Procambarus clarkii. The sequence goes on from NC_091169.1 coordinate 31,823,440, forward strand.
GAATAAATTGTTTTGTTATAGAAAACGGTCGTTTACGTCAAACCTTCCAATATTACTGCCCCACATTTTATGTTCTGCAACGCTTTGCCTGCTTATGTTCATATCAAGTCTGTATCTAAAGCTCGAGTCCATTGCACAGCACCACACTTCTATAAATAAGAAGTGAGAATCCATCGGCTACCCTTTATTAGTTTGTCAACTAGGAGGAGCCAGCGATCTAAGTGACAGGTGTTACCCGAGTGGTTTCGCCTGGCGGTTTGCTCCCGCGGTCCTATGAGCTTAGGCTTTAAGATTAAATATCTGCCACTGGCAGCTCTTGCTGTTTAAGGTCTGCCTCTCTTGCGAGGTAGTTACGATTAACGAAACATCAATAGGACTTAATTCTTTTGATAACCTGTCAAAGAAAAAAAATCTCACAATAATCCACCACCAAATGACAGAAGACCTAGACAGGAATATGATAGAAACAACATGGCCACCATTAACATAATAGAAAGAGCAGCTTCTGTTGCTAGCAGGAATGGATCTGGACTACTAATTATGGGAGACTTCAACCATGGGAAGATAGATTGGAAGAACAGAGACCCACATGGAGGACCAGAAACATGGAGGGCTAAGCTGCTGGACGTGGCAACAAGAAACTTTCTAAGCCAGCACATCAAAGAACCAACAAGAATAAGAGGAGAAGATGAACCAGCAATGCTTGATTTGATATTTACCCTAAATGAGTGGGATATAAGAGAAGTTAAGATGGAAGCGCCTTTGGGAATGAGTGACCACAGTGTATTGAACTTTGAGTACCTGGTAGAGCTAGGACTTATCTCCCCCAAAAAAGAACTAGGAATCAAAAGGCTGGCATACCGAAAGGGAAATTATGAACAGATGAGAAGTTTCCTAAGTGAAATACCTTGGGACACAGACCTCAGAGATAAGTCTGTACAGGGTATGATGGACTATGTTACCCAAAAGTGGCAGGAGGCAGTAAACAGGTTCATCCCGGCCCAAAGGGAAAAATCCGAGAAGCAACAGAAGAATCCATGGTATAATAGGGCATGTATGGAAGCGAAGAAACTGAACAAAAGGGCGTGGAGGAACTTCCAGAATAACAGAACACCAGAAAGCAGAGAGAGATACCAGAGAACCAGGAATGAGTACGTCAGGGTGAGAAGAGAAGCAGAGAAAAGATTTGAAAATCATATAGCAAACAAAGCCAAGACTGAACCAAAGCTACTCCACAGTCACATCAGAAGGAAAACAACAGTGAAAGAACAGGTATTGAAACTTCGAACAGGTATACATAGAATGACAGAGAGGTGTGTGAAGAACTCAACAAGAGGTTCCAGGAGGTCTTCACAATAGAACAAGGTGAGGTCACTGTGCTAGGAGAAAGGAAGGTAAACCAGGCGGCCTTGGAAGAGTTCGAAATTACGAGAGAGGAGGACAAGAGACACCTGCTGGATCTGGATGTTAGAAAGGCTGTTGGTCCAGATGGGATCTCACCATGGATACTGAAAGAGTGTGCAGAGGCACTTTGCTTGCCACTCTCCATAGTGTATAGTAAGTCACTGGAGACGGGAGACCTACCAGAAATATGGAAGACGGCGAATGTGGTCCCAATATACAAAAAGGGCGACAGGCAAGAGGCACTGAAATACAGGCCAGTGTCTTTGACTTGTATACCATGCAAGGTGATGAAGAAGATCGTGAGAAAAAACCTGGTAACACATCTGGAGAGAAGGGACTTCGTGACAAATCGCCAACATGGGTTCAGGGAGGGTAAATCTTGCCTTACAGGCTTGATAGAATTCTACGATCAGGTGACACAGATTAAGCAAGAAAGAGAGGGCTGGGCAGACTGCATTTTCTTGGATTGTCGGAAAGCCTTTGACACAGTACCGCATAAGAGGCTGGTACATAAGCTGGAGAGACAGGCAGGTGTAGCTGGTAAGGTGCTCCAGTGGATAAGGGAGTATCTAAGCAATAGGAAGCAGAGAGTTACGGTGAGGGGTGAGACCTCCGATTGGCGTGAAGTCACCAGTGGAGTCCCACAGGGCTCTGTACTCGGTCCTATCTTGTTTCTGATATATGTAAATGATCTCCCAGAGGGTATCGATTCATTTCTCTCAATGTTTGTGGACGATGCTAAAATTATGAAAAGAATTAAAACAGAAGAGGACTGTTTGGGGCTTCAAGAAGACCTAGACAAGCTGAAGGAATGATCGAACAAATGGTTGTTAGAGTTTAACCCAACCAAATGTAATGTAATGAAGATAGGTGTAGGGAGCAGGAGGCCAGATACAAGGTATCATCTGGGAGAGGAAATTCTTCAGGAGTCAGAGAAGGAAAAAGACTTGGGGGTTGATATCACGCCAGACCTGTCTCCTGCAGCACATATCAAGCGGATAACATCAGCGGCATATGCCAGGCTGGCCAACATACGAACGGCATTCAGAAACTTGTGTAAAGAATCATTCAGAACTTTGTATACCACATATGTCAGGCCAATTCTGGAGTATGCAGCCCCAGCATGGAGTCCATATCTAGTCAAGGATAAGACTAAACTGGAAAAGGTTCAAAGGCTTGCCACCAGACTAGTACCTGAGCTAAGAGGTAGGAGCTACGAGGAGAGACTACGGGAATTAAACCTCACTTCGCTGGAAGACAGAAGAGTTAGTAGGGACATGATCACCACATTCAAGATTCTGAAGGGAATTGATAGGGTAGATAAAGACAGTCTATTTAACACAAGGGGAACATGCACAAAGGGACACAGGTGGAAACTGAGTGCCCAAATGAGCCACAGAGATATTAGAAAGAACTTTTTTAGTATCAGAGTGGTTAACGAATAGAATGCATTAGGAAGTGATGTAGTGGAGGCTGACTTCATACACAGTTTCAAGTGTAGATATGATAGAACCCAATAGGCTCAGGAACCTATACACCTGTTAAATGACGGTTGAGAGTCAGGACCAAAGAGCTCAACCCCAGCAAGAACAATTTTGTAAGTACAATTAGGTGAGTACAAACACACACACACACACACACATCTTCTTTCTGGTACTGAAAGAGTGTGCAGAGGCACTTTGCTTGCCACTCTCCATAGTGTATAGTAAGTCACTAGAGACGGGAGACCTACCAGAAATATGGAAGACGGCGAATGTGGTCCCAATATACAAAAAGGGCGACAGACAAGAGGCACTGAACTACAGGCCAGTGTCCTTGACTTGTATACCATGCAAGGTGATGGAGAAGATCGTGAGAAAAAACCTGGTAACACATCTGGAGAGAAGGGACTTCGTGACAAATCGCCAACATGGATTCAGGGAGGGTAAATCTTGCTTTACAGGCTTGATAGAATTCTACGATCAGGTGACACAGATTAAGCAAGAAAGAGAGGGCTGGGCGGACTGCATTTTCTTGGATTGTCGGAAAGCCTTTGACACAGTACCGCATAAGAGGCTGGTACATTAGCTGGAGAGACAGGCAGGTGTAGCTGGTAAGGTGCTCCAGTGGATAAGGGAGTATCTAAGCAATAGGAAGCAGAGAGTTACGGTGAGGGGTGAGACCTCCGATTGGCGTGAAGTCACCAGTGGAGTCCCACAGGGCTCTGTACTCGGTCCTATCTTGTTTCTGATATATGTAAATGATCTCCCGGAGGGTATCGATTCATTTCTCTCAATGTTTGCGGACGATGCTAAAATTATGAGAAGGATTAAAACAGAAGAGGACTGTTTGAGGCTTCAAGAAGACCTAGACAAGCTGAAGGAATGGTCGAACAAATGGTTGTTAGAGTTTAACCCAACCAAATGTAATGTAATGAAGATAGGTGTAGGGAGCAGGAGGCCAGATACAAGGTATCATCTGGGAGAGGAAATTCTTCAGGAGTCAGAGAAGGAAAAAGACTTGGGGGTTGATATCACGCCAGACCTGTCTCCTGCAGCACATATCAAGCGGATAACATCAGCGGCATATGCCAGGCTGGCCAACATACGAACGGCATTCAGAAACTTGTGTAAAGAATCATTCAGAACTTTGTATACCACATATGTCAGGCCAATTCTGGAGTATGCAGCCCCAGCATGGAGTCCATATCTAGTCAAGGATAAGACTAAACTGGAAAAGGTTCAAAGGCTTGCCACCAGACTAGTACCTGAGCTGAGAGGTAGGAGCTACGAGGAGAGACTACGGGAATTAAACCTCACTTCGCTGGAAGACAGAAGAGTTAGGAGGGACATGATCACCACATTCAAGATTCTGAAGGGAATTGATAGGGTAGATAAAGACAGTCTATTTAACACAAGGGGAACACGCACAAAGGGACACAGGTGGAAACTGAGTGCCCAAATGAGCCACAGAGATATTAGAAAGAACTTTTTTAGTGTCAGAGTGGTTAACGAATAGAATGCATTAGGAAGTGATGTAGTGGAGGCTGACTTCATACACAGTTTCAAGTGTAGATATGATAGAACCCAATAGGCTCAGGAACCTATACACCTGTTGAATGACGGTTGAGAGTCAGGACCAAAGAGCTCAACCCCAGCAAGAACAATTTTGTAAGTACAATTAGGTGAGTACAAACACACACACACACACACACATCTTCTTTCTGGTACTGAAAGAGTGTGCAGAGGCACTTTGCTTGCCACTCTCCATAGTGTATAGTAAGTCACTAGAGACGGGAGACCTTCCAGAAATATGGAAGACGGCGAATGTGGTCCCAATATACAAAAAGGGCGACAGACAAGAGGCACTGAACTACAGGCCAGTGTCCTTGACTTGTATACCATGCAAGGTGATGGAGAAGATCGTGAGAAAAAACCTGGTAACACATCTGGAGAGAAGGGACTTCGTGACAAATCGCCAACATGGATTCAGGGAGGGTAAATCTTGCCTTACAGGCTTGATAGAATTCTACGATCAGGTGACACAGATTAAGCAAGAAAGAGAGGGCTGGGCGGACTGCATTTTCTTGGATTGTCGGAAAGCCTTTGACACAGTACCGCATAAGAGGCTGGTACATAAGCTGGAGAGACAGGCAGGTGTAGCTGGTAAGGTGCTCCAGTGGATAAGGGAGTATCTAAGCAATAGGAAGCAGAGAGTTACGGTGAGGGGTGAGACCTCCGATTGGCGTGAAGTCACCAGTGGAGTCCCACAGGGCTCTGTACTCGGTCCTATCTTGTTTCTGATATATGTAAATGATCTCCCGGAGGGTATCGATTCATTTCTCTTAATGTTTGCGGACGATGCTAAAATTATGAGAAGGATTAAAACAGAAGAGGACTGTTTGAGGCTTCAAGAAGACCTAGACAAGCTGAAGGAATGGTCGAACAAATGGTTGTTAGAGTTTAACCCAACCAAATGTAATGTAATGAAGATAGGTGTAGGGAGCAGGAGGCCAGATACAAGGTATCATCTGGGAGAGGAAATTCTTCAGGAGTCAGAGAAGGAAAAAGACTTGGGGGTTGATATCACGCCAGACCTGTCTCCTGCAGCACATATCAAGCGGATAACATCAGCGGCATATGCCAGGCTGGCCAACATACGAACGGCATTCAGAAACTTGTGTAAAGAATCATTCAGAACTTTGTATACCACATATGTCAGGCCAATCCTGGAGTATGCAGCCCCAGCATGGAGTCCATATCTAGTCAAGGATAAGACTAAACTGGAAAAGGTTCAAAGGTTTGCCACCAGACTAGTACCCGAGCTGAGAGGTATGAGCTACGAGGAGAGACTACGGGAATTAAACCTCACTTCGCTGGAAGACAGAAGAGTTAGGGGGGACATGATCACCACATTCAAGATTCTGAAGGGGATTGATAGGGTAGATAAAGACAGTCTATTTAACGCAAGGGGAACACGCACAAGGGGACACAGGTGGAAACTGAGTGCCCAAATGAGCCACAGAGATATTAGAAAGAACTTTTTTAGTGTCAGAGTGGTTGACAAATGGAATGCATTAGGGGGTGATGTGGTGGAGGCTGACTCCATACACAGTTTCAAGTGTAGATATGACAGAGCCCGATAGGCTCAGGAATCTGTACACCTGTTGATTGTCGGTTGAGAGGCGGGACCAAAGAGCCAGAGCTCAACCCCCGCAAACACAACTAGGTGAGTACAACTAGGTGAGTACACACACACACACACACACACACACACACACACACACACACACAGAGGAATGCTACTGTGGAGGGGACCTCCCACCTCAGCTCTCATTTGCTGAAATGCTTAAAATGAGCCCTGAAGCTAGGTCTGCAGTTAAGGAAGTTGCCATGGAAGTGGCCTCCTCTCAGGAAGCAGCTAGATGTACTAGCCAGCTGATAGAGAGAAAAAGAGCAGTAGTAGTAGCAGGAATTAAAGAGCAAACAGGGACCAGACCAAAGGAGCGGAGAGACAAGGACAAAAACATAGGTAAAGAGATCCTTAAAGAGGTAAGGATGGAGGGAACTGAACAAAATGTGGAAAAGGTTTTCAGGCTTGGAAAGTACAACAAGGACAGAGACTAAAAGACAAAGGTGGTATTCATGAGCGAAATCACGAAAGAGGAACAGTTAGAAAGGAAGTGCTGTCTAGCAAATGTAGAGAAATTCAAAAAAGTATTCCTGCAGAGGGATATGACAAGGGAAGAGAGAAAGCAGGCAGCAGACACGAGGAAGCAGTGCAGGGAGAGAGAAAGGAATCAGGGAGCCACAACCCTGATCCCTACAATCCCAGAGGGGAGTGGGGATCCCTCCTCAAACAGTGCACTAGCCACAGGGAGTGCAGCACCACCCCCACATTCTACCCAACTGACACCCCACCTGCCCCAACCCCTGTCAGCTCCCACTAAGTACCCACCTAAGGCACCCTCTCCCCCACCCACCCCCCTCCTCCCACTCACCCCCCTCCTCTCACTCCCCCCTCCCCCCACGACCTCCCTTCTCCCCCATCCCCCAAGCCCTCCCTTCTCCCACATGCCCTCCCGTCTTTCCCACCCACAAGCCCTCCGTTTCCCCCCCTAAGCCCCCCACTCTCCCCCACCCCTCCTAAGCCTTCCCCTCTCCCCCACTCCCCAAAACCTTCCCCTCTTCCTCACCCACCTCAGCCTTCCCTTTCCCCCCACGCCCTCCCCCCTTTACTGCCCCCCCAAACCCCCCCTTTTCCCCCAATCCCCCAAACCTCCTTCTCTCACCCCCCTCAACCCTCCCCTTCTCACCCCCCCAACCCTCCCCCTCTCACCCACCCCCCCAACCCTTCCCCTCTCACCCACCCCCCTACCCTCCCCCTCCCCCCCACCCCCCCTAGCCCTTCCTCGTCCACCAGTCTCCCCATACCAGATCCTCCCAGCTCCCGCTCACCCCAGACCCCACAGGTCCCCCCCAAAGGAGAAGCAGAAGAGAGTCAGTTTCAGGGTAATGTACTCGAACATAGATGGGATCACAAGCAAGGCAAGTGAACTAAGGGAAAGAGCTCAAGAAGTGAACCCATATGTATTCGGACTCACTGAAACAAAACTCTCTGGAATCATAACAAATGCCGTGTTTCCCCAGGAGTACACAGTAATAAGGAAAGAGAGGGAAGGTAGGGGAGGAGGTGCAGTGGCCCTACTCATGAGAAAGGAATGGAGTTTTAAGGAGATGGCTATCCCAGGCTGTGAGGATTTCAGAGACTACATAGCAGGCACCATGACAATGGAAGGAACAAGGATAGTAGTAGCAGTAATATATAACCCTCCACCAAATGACAGAAGACCCAGTCAAGAGTACGAAAACAACAACATGGCAGTTAACACTATAATTGAGAGGGTAGCCTCTGCTGCCTGTAGAAATAGATCCCACCTGCTCATCTTGGGGGACTTCAATCACGGAAGGATTGATTGGGAGAACAAGGAACCGCATGGAGGCGAGGATACGTGGAGAGCCAAACTACTAGAGGTGGTGACTAGAAACTTCTTAACCCAGCATGTCAGAGAACCCACAAGGATGAGAGGAAATGACGTACCAGCGAGACTCGACCTGGTCCTCACACTGAACGACTCTGACATAAGAGAAATCTGTTTTGAGGCCCCAGTAGGAATGAGTGACCACAGTGTATTGGTGTTTGAGTACCTGATTGAAGAAGAGTTATTGAACTCGAGGAGGATACCGAAACCAAAAGGTTAGCATACCGAAAGGAAAACTATGAGGAGATAAGAAAATTCCTAAAAGATATAGGATGGGAAACAGAGCTCAGGGAAAAGACGGCCCAAAATATGATGGACTACATCACGCAAAAGTGCAAGGACGCAGCAAACAAGTTTATCCCAGCCCAAAAGGAAAACAGTGAAATGAAGATGAGAAACCCATGGTTTAATCAGAGATGTAGGCTAGCTAAGCAGCAAAGTAAAAGGGCATGGAGAAACTATAGGAATAACAGGACACTGGAGAGCAGAGAAAGAAACAGAATGCCAGGAATGAATATGTCAGGATGAGAAGAGAGGCAGAAAGACAATACGAAAACGACATCGCAAGCAAGGCAAAGACTCAGCCTAAATTGCTGCATAGCTACATCAGGAGAAAAACAACAGTAAAGGAACAGGTTATGAAATTAAGGATAGGGGCAAAATGATTCACTACAAACAAAAAGGAAGTGTGTGAGGAACTGAATAAGAAATTCCATGAGGTCTTCACCTTAGAGTAAGGAGAAATCCCAGAGATAAGAGAGGGAATAGCTAACCAGGAACCACTGGAAGAGTTTGAGATTACCAGCGGGGAAGTAAGGAAGTGTTTACTAGAGTTGGATGTGACAAAGGCTATAGGCCCAGATGGAATCTCCCCTTGGATACTAAAGGAAGGAGCAGAAGAACTGTGCCTACCACTCTCCATAGTGTATAACAAATCTCTAGCTGCACTGGAACTTCCAGAAATTTGGAAAGCAGCTAACGTAGTCCCAATATACAAGAAAGGGGATAAACAGGAGGCACTGAATTACAGGCCAGTGTCCCTAACCTGCATACCATGCAAGCTGATGGAGAAGATTGTGCGAAGAAAGCTAGTGGAGCAACTGGAGCGAAAGAACTTTGTAACACAGCACCAACATGGATTCAGGGATGGCAGGTCCGGCCTCACAGCGTTACTTGAATTCTACAACCAGGCAACACAAATAAGGCAAGAAAGAGAAAGGTGGGCAGACTGCATATTTTTGGAGTGTCAGAAAGCCTTTGATACAGTGCCACACAAGAGGCTAGTGAAAAAGCTGGAGATGCAGGCTGGAGTGAAAGAAAAGGTACTCCGTTAAATACAGGAGTACATAAGCAACAGGAGACAACGAGTCAGTGTGAGGGGTGAGGTCTCAGATTGGCGAGACGTTACGAGTGGAGTCCCGCAGGGGTCAGTCCTTGGACCTATACTGTTTCTGATATATGTAAATGATCTTCCAGAGAGTATAGAATCGTTTCTCTCAATGTTTGCCGATGATGCAAAAATTATGAGGAGGATTGAAACTGAAGACGATAGTAGGAGGCTACAAGATGACCTAGACTGACTGAGTGAATGGTCCAATAAACGGCTGTTGAAGTTCATCCCGAGTAAATACAAAGTAATGAAACTAGGCAGTGGAAACAGGAGGCCAGACACAGGATACAGAATAGGAGATGAAGTACTTAATGAAACGGACAGAGAGAAAGATCTAAGAGTTGATATCACACCAAACCTGTCTCCTGAAGCCCACATAAAAAGAATAACCTCTGCGGCATATGCGAGGCTGGCTAACATCAGAACAGCGTTCAGGATCCTGTGTAAGGAATCATTCAGAATCTTGTACACCACATATGTAAGACCAATCCTGGAGTATGCGGCCCCAGCATGGAGCCCGTATCTTGTGAAGCACAAGACGAAGCAGGAAAAAGTACAAAGGTATGCCACTAGACTAGTCCCAGAACTAAGAGGCATGAGTTACGAGGAAAGGCTGCGGGAAATGCACCTTACGACACTGGAAGACAGGAAAGTAAGGGGAAACATGATCACAACCTACAAAATCCTCAGAGGAATCGACCGGGTAAACAAGGATAAACTATTCAACATGGGTGGGACGCGAACAAGAGGACACAGGTGGAAACTGAGTACCCACATGAGCCACAGAGACGTTAGAAGGAACTTTTTCAGTGTCAGAGTAGTTAACGGATGGAATGCATTAGGCAGTGATGTGGTGGAGGCTGACTCCATACACAGTTTCAAATGTAGATATGATAGAGCCCAGTAGGCTCAGGAATCTGTACACCAGTTGATTGACAGTTGAGAGGTGGGACCAAAGAGCCAAAGCTCAACCCCCGCAAGCACAAATAGGTGAGTACACACACACACACACACACAAGGGGTCTGGTAGCTGAGCAGACAGCCCACAGGACTCGTAATTCTGTGGTCCTGGCTCGATTCTCGGACCTTGGCAGAAAGAAATGGGCAAAGTTTCTTTCACGCTGATGGCCCTGTTACCTAGCAGTAAATAGGTACCTGGGAGTTAGACAGCTGTTACGGCGCTGCTTCCTGTGTATATTTACCTAATTGTGCTTGCGGGGGTTGAGCTCTGCTCTTTCGGCCCGCCTCTAAACTGTCAATCAATCAACTGTTACTAACTTCTTTGTGTGTGTGTGTGTGTGTGTGTGTGTGTGTGTGTGTGTGTGTGTGTGTGTGTGTGTGTGTGTGTGTGTGTGTGTGTGTGTGTGTGTGTGTGTGTATGTGTGTTGCTAGGGTAAAGGTTCCACTCCCTAATGGTGTGAGCAACAGTTATACTCAAGGTCACTCACCGTAGCCCTGCGGGTCTTCACTCTATCCTCGTGGCGCCACTGTACGCCAGGAGAGTATCCCAGTCAATCCCAACCGGCCTCTGATTGAGAAGGAGTGGGAACACAACTCGTTCACTTAACTGTTATGGACCCGCCCCAACAATAGAGCTCTACTATTAACCACAAGGTCGCCAACTGGTGTTTTCGGTGTCCAGTAACACGTCAGTGGATTTGTCGAGTTGTGGTAACCGTGGCAAGGACACACTCAATAGATCAGGATATCAGGCAGGTATTTACTTCTATCACTCTCTGCTTTCAGGTATTATATAGCCACAAGAAATATGGAGGGGATGATATAAACACAAATGTATTTTGTATTTTACTTAAAACTCATTCAAAGACATCACAAGGTCATATCAATAAACAATCAGCTGATCCAGGCGGGAGTCGTTCGTTCCCACGTATAATATGCACTCACTAAGTCGGCAACACTCCCCCTCTCGTTACTGTCAGAATCAGCTGGGCGCCTTCCCCCGCGCGAATGTTTATTGCTTGTTTCTCTGGCGTCACGCGTGCTGTTTCTTTAAGTTCTCAAAGATCACTAGAAGTTCGAACACTCGATATTTGCGACAATAACACTTATTACTTCGCTACACTGATCTTGGGCTCAAACAAATATTTTATATTAAATGTGACAATAATTCACTGCCATGGTATTACAGACTGCCCTTCATTTAATGATACTTATGAAGTGTTTAACACTGGAGGTCTCAGTATTTCCTTTCGTGGGCGATAACACAATTAATCACTGCACACATGGATGATTATTCAATGCACGAACATAGACATATATAATATATAGATAAATCAGACATCAATAAATGGTAATAACATAGTTACTGGGCACATAGCCTAACTTCCAAATACTGGCATAATATTATATATATTCTCTCACTATATGTTTACATTAAGGTCTCATGAAAGACATTCTCAACACAGTAAATTCATCAAATAATCCGGGTGCCTGTACACACCAATAATAATCATATATATGTATCGTGAGTACTCTTGATAGTACTACTCTGCACACTGGTGCCTTACTGTGACATAGGTGAGCCTGGCTCACGACATACAAAATCCTCAGGCTAAATATATAGCTGAATAATATAGCTGACTAAAGGGGAATTGGGAGGGAAACTAGAACCACCTACTTCCACCTATCCTCCGATGAGAGTTGAGTTGTAGCTCCTGGTCCTGGCTCCTGCCTTGTGTCGGGAACGCCCCCACACACACACTGTCGTGTCCTCCAGGAACTCAATCAATGTCCCACCGTAAGCGCGTCGTCTCCGTGCCTTCTCCCAGCAGGTCCGTGCTCCTCCTCGACTTCTTGTAGGGTTGGAGTCGGTCTCCCGGCCGTCGACTTCTCCCAGCTACGGCTGCCTGCCTACTTCTCAGCTGCAGTCGTTCGGATTCCCGAATAGTTTCTTTCTTCCTCTGCTTCCCAGTGGCTCTGTTCAGCCACTACGCCGTCACGAATGGGTGAACTGCCTCAGACGTCGCATACGTCACTGCACAGACTTCACTTCTTCTTGCACAGTACCTGTCCTGGAGCACTTGTTGCTCAATATTCGTCGATTCCCTCTCTGGTTCAACACATGAACGAAGACCTCACAGAGTACTGGCAGACTTCAGGTGACGCGTAAAATCCACAGGAGCGGGAAACAACTGTCAAACTGACAGGACCAATCTTCGCACGTCCAACCTCTTTGACGTGTCGTGTCTGACTGATGGCGCCAATGCGGCGTGCTGACCGGACCCCCCTTCCTTCGTGACGTCACATTCGCCACGGGAGGTTTTCATTGGCTCCCTGTGCCACATTGCTGTCGGTGACCAATCCGGTGTTACTGACGTCACACAGTTTTGGCGGGGAAACAGGAGAGCCAGCGCCATCTTGGCTTCCTAAAGGGCCTAAACCACAGTCCAAAATACTATTGTTTTATAAATTTCTTGGCACTCCGAGAACACTCCACTCTCCCACATATACCAAATTGATGCCTGCGACGTAGAGAACGCTTGGGTAAAGTGGACATGACTCTTACTGCAGGCGTGGGAGAAATATAAGGAGGGGGAACACCGTCACAGTGTGTGGAAAAAAATTGTTAGTAGTTAATTACAGTTGATTGACAGTTGAGAGGCGGGCCAAAAGAGCAGAGCTCAACCCCGGGAAGAACAAATAGTAGTAGTAGGCATCCATCAGTCTCAGGAGACTATGGAGTTGTGCTCTGGTTGTCGGTCTGGAGTGGCCTCACCAGGGCGCAAAGCCAGGGTAGGTTGATTCGGGGGAGAAGCTGTTACCCAGGCAGCAGGACCCCCCCCCCCTCTCCACGGCGCTGAAAGTCTCCAATGGAAAGGCATACGCCAATATGATTGGTTCCAGCACCGTCGCAGGAACTGTGAGTTCCGGGGATGACCTCGAAGGTGGTGAAGAAAGACACAGGGACCTCCAACCCCGGAGACCGCCGTGGTCGGGGCCATGGCGAAGAACAAATAGGCGAATACACACACACACAAGGACGCAGCAAACAAGTTTGTCCTAGTCCAAAAGGAAAACAGTGAAGTGAAGATGAGAAACCCATGGATTAATCAGAGATGTAGGCTAGCTAAGCTGCAAAGTTAAAGGGCATGGATAAACTATAGGAATAACAGGACACTGGAGAGCAGAGAAAGATACCAGAATGCCAGGAATGAATATGTCAGGATGAGAAGAGAGGCAGACAGACAATACGAAAATGACATCGCAAGCAAGGCAAAGACGGAGCCTAAATTGCTGCACAGCCACATCAGCAGAAAAACAACAGTAAAGGAACAGGTTATGAAATTAAGGATAGGGGCAGAAGGATTCACTACAAACGACAAGGAAGTGTGTGAGGAACTAAATAAAAAAAATCAGGATGTCTTCACATTAGAGCAAGGAGCAGTTCCAGAGATAAGAGAATGAATAGTTAACCAGGCACCCCTAGAGGAATTTGAGATTACAAGTGGGGATGTAAAGAAGCATTTGCTAGAGTTGGATGTGACAAAGGCTATAGGCTTGGATGGAATATCGCCATGGATACTAAAGGACGGAGCAGAAGCACTGTGCCTGCCACTCTCCGTGGTGTATAATAAATCACTGGTAACAGGTGAACTGCTAGAAATTTTGAAGACGTGCAAACGTAGTCCCGATATTCAAGAAGGGGGATAGACAGGAGGCACTGAACTATAGACCAGTGTCCCTATCTTGCATACCATGCAAGATATTGGAGCAAATTGTGCAAAAAAGCTAGTGGAACCTCTGGAACGAAGGATCTTTGTGACACAACACCAACCTGGTTTCAGGGATGGCAAGTTGTGTCACAAAGCCTCACAGGATTTAACTGAATTCTATGTTCAAGCAACAAGAATCAGGCAGGAAAGAGAGGGGTGGGCAGACTGCATATTTTAGGATTGCCAGAAAGCCTTTGCCACAGTACCACATCAGAGACTAGTGCGAAAGCTGGAGATGCAGGCAGGAGTGAAAGGGAAGGTACTCCATTGGATAAGGGACCAACCTGGTTTCAGTAATGGCAAGTCATGTCTCACAGGATTAACTGAATTCTATGTTCAAGCAACAAGAATCAGGCAGGAAAGAGAGGGGTGTGCAGACTGCATATTTTAGGATTGCCAGAAAGCCCTTGCCACAGTACCACATCAGAGACTAGTGCGAAAACTGGAGATGCAGGCAGGAGTGAAAGGGAAGGTACTCCATTGGATAAAGGAGTACCTAAGTAACAGAAGACAGCGGGTCACTGTGAGGGGTGAGGTCTCAGACTGGTGAGACGTCTCCAGTGGAGTCCCGCAGGGTTCAGTCCTTGGTCCCATACTGTTTCTGATATATGTAAATGATCTACCAGAGGGTATAGAATCATTACTTTTCAGTGTTTGCTGATGATACAAACATTATGAGGAGGAATAAGACGGAGGAAGATTGTATGAGGCTACAAGATGACCTAGACAGACTGAATGAATGGTCCAACAAATGGCTACTAAAGTTCAAACCGATTAAATGCAAGGTAATGAAACTAGGCAGTGGAAACAGGAGGCCAGACACAGGATACAGAATGGAAGATGAAGTCCTTCATGAACCGGACAGAGAGAATGATCTAGGAGTTGATATCACACCAAACCTGTCTCCTGAAGCCAACATCAAGAACAACATCTGCGGCGTATGCGAGGCTAGCTAACATCAGAACTGTCTTCAGGAACCTGTGTAAGGAATCATTCAGAAACTTGTATACCACATATGTAAGAACAATCCTGGAGTATGCGGCCCCAGCATGGAGGCCGTACCTTGTCAAGCACAAGGCGAAGCTGGAAAAAGTTCAGATATATGCCACTAGGCTAGTCCCAGAACTAAGAGGCATGAATTACGAGGAAAGGCTTCGTGAAATGCACCTCACGACATTGGAAGACAGAAGAGTAAGGGGAGACATGATCACTACTTAAAAAATTCTCAGAGGAATGGACAGGGTAGATAAAGACAAACTGTTTAACACGGGTGGTACGCAAACAAGGGGACACAGGTGGAAACTGAGTACCCAAATAAGCCAGAGGGACGTGGCTCTAGTGGATAAGGGAGTACCTAAGCAATAGGAAGCAGAGAGTTACAGTGAGTTCTGAGACCTCAGATTGGTGTGAAGTCACCAGTGGAGTCATACAGGGCTCTGTATTCGGATCTATCCTGTTTCTGATATACAAAAATGATCTCCCAGAAGGTATAAACTCATTCCTCTCAATGTTTGCTGACGACGCCAAAATTATGAAAAGGATTAAGACAGAGAAGGACAGCTTGAGGCTTCAAGAAGACTTGGACAAGCTGCAGGAATGGTCGAACAAATGGTTGTTAGAGTTTAACCCAAGCAAATGCAATGTAATGAAGATAGGTGTAGGGAGCAGGAGACCAGATACAAGGTATCATTTGGGAGATGACGAGACTATGGAATTAAACCTCACGTCGCTGGATTGACGTAGAGCACTGTACCTGTCCTGTCCCGTTGCCTGTAGACAGGCAACGGGACACATACCACTCCCGCTCTGTCTGCGACAAAGAGACATGTACCACACCTCATTCAGTCAACAGGACCCGTATGTGACCCATAACGCGAGTGGCCTCTTACAACAGAGTTAGAGGGGACATGATCACCACGTACAAGATTCTCAGGGGAATTGATAGGATAGATAGACATAGACTATTTAACACACGGGGCACACAGGTGGAAATTGAGTGCCCAAATGAGCCATAGAGACATTAGAAAGAATTTTTTCATTGTCAGAGTAGTAGACAAGTGGAATGCATTAGGAAGTGATGTGGTGGAGGCTGACTCCATACACAGGTTCAAGTGTATATATGATAGAGCCCAGTAGGCTCAGGAACCTGTACATTAGTTGATTGACAGTTGAGAGGCGGGACCAAAGAGCCAAAGCTCAACCCCCTCAAGCACAATTAGGTAAGTACACACACACACACACGTACGTGTCTCGCAGCCGAGTGGACAGCGACAACAGGACACGTACCACTCCCGCGACAACAGAACATGTACCACTCCCGCTCTGTCTGTCTCCCGCTCATTCAATCAACAGGACCCATATCTAACCCATAGCGCGATTGGCTCATCATTTTTTGCCGTTTTTCTTGGCATTTTTGCCCATCTGTTTCTATGGGTTATTATTTTGGCTCCCTTTTACTTTCCCCTTTTCACCATTTTGTTTTTCTTTCTTATCTTTCTTCCCTGTGTTGTCCTCGGAAACCTTCTCTGTTGTCTCCACTGGCTTTTTGTACTCCTTTTTCTCTGGTGCGAGAAGTTTCCACTGTTCTGGAGGCTCCTGGTCGTAAAATATCCTCAGTGTTTTATCTTGAGGGTCTGAAGAAGACTTGGTGGTCTGTGAAGGGCGAGGGCATCTCTGGGCCTATGATGGCCGCTTAAATTTTGGGAGTCTTGGAGTTAGTTCATACCTGCGTTGTGGTAGAGACTAGTCTCTCTCCGAGAAGGGAAGGGTACTATCAGGGGAAAAGCGCCAAGCGTCACGTCGGGTGACCACAGGCTGACCACTAGAAGTGGTGCCAGTGACCACTTGGTGGGTAGATGTAGTATCTACACAACCTACTTGATCAAAAGAGGTATTGTTATCAGTGGTCACGTGATCAAGAGAGCCATTGTTATCAGTGGACTTTTGATTAAGAGAGTCACCACCGACCAGAAATGATCGAGTGAGGAGGGGAGCCATAACTATCAGCAGGCAGCAGAGGAAGATAACAGTACTAACGGTTCGTGATAACCCTGATAGGACGTGATAACCCTGATAACCATTTTCATTCCTCATTGTGTCCAGTGAAAGGCGGAGGGCAAGGTTTTACCGTTGGTACTGAAGGCCTGTCAGGGAGGGACCGACCAGGGGGAACCGGCACTCACTCACAGTCGGAATGTACGTCAGCACGTTTGATGATTCATCAAACAAGCTTGACCGAGAGCTCACTTCCCAACTAAGCTCAGTGTACAGCTCATTGTTTTCCTGTTTGTCCTTACGTAGGCTACGGATACACGCCATGTGCAGTGCGACCAGCACCACACCCCAAACCGCAGTTTATACACCAAAAAACTTCATTGTAATGCACAAGTTAATCCTTGAAAGTAGATTATAAAATAAATTACGAAGCCTTGACATCTGTTTTATATCAGAGATTAATTTTTTTAGTCAGGTAGGAATTATTTGGTCAGTAATTGAATTACGGTAATAGCCTGTAAATGGTTGGATTCAAGTGACAGTATTCTGTGAGAATGATTTAAATGTGACAACTATAATTGTCAATAAATAATATGTAGGATCAAGTCGTGGGCCAATATTTATTCATCAAGGTCAGATAACTTAGTAACCTGCTTGTGACACTTGTATAGTGACCATAGTGTTATGACTCTTGTATAGTGCCCATTGTGTTGTAATACTTGTATAGTAACCATTGTATTGTGACACTTGTATAGTAACAGTTGTGTTGTGACACTTGTATAGTAACCGTTGTGTTGTGACACTTGTATAGTAACCATTGTGTTATGACACTTGTATAGCGACCATTGTGTTGTGACACTTGTATAGAAAGCATTGTGTTGTAATACTTGTATAGTGACCATTGTCGTGTGACACTTGTATAGTGACCATTGTCTTGTGACACTTGTATAGTGACCATTGTTTTGTAATACTTGTATAGTGACCATTGTGTTGTGACACTTGTACAGTGACCATTGTGTTGTGACACTTGTATAAGGACCATTGTGTTGTGACACTTGTACAGTAACTATTGTCTTGTGACACTTGTATAGTGACCATTGTGTTGTGACACTTATACAGTGACCATTGTGTTGTGACACTTGTATAAGGACCATTGTGTTGTGACACGTACAGTAACCATTGTCTTGTGACACTTGTATAGTGACCATTGTGTTATGGCACTTCTATAGTGAGCATTGTCAGGAGTAGGGAAGGTGGGGAAGGGAAGGAAAGGTGGTGAAGGGTAGCATAGAGTGTGAAAGGATGCGAAACGGGTGAAGGAGAGAGAAGGTGTTGAAATGTAGGGAAGATGGTGAAGGGTTGGGAAGGTGGTGAAGGGAAGGGAAGGTGGTAAAGTGTAGGGAAGATGGTGCAGGGAAGGGAAGGTGTTGAAGAGAAGGGAATATGGTGAAGGTCAGGGAAGATGGTGAAATGTT
This sequence comes from Procambarus clarkii, assembly GCF_040958095.1. NCBI lineage: Eukaryota > Metazoa > Arthropoda > Malacostraca > Decapoda > Cambaridae > Procambarus > Procambarus clarkii. The sequence continues at coordinate 31,841,956 of NC_091169.1, forward strand.
GGGAAGGTGGTGAAGGGTAGGGAAGGTGGTGAAGGGTAGGGAAGGTAGTGAAAGGAGGGGAAGATTGTGAAGGGTAGGGAAGGTGGTGAAGGATACGGAAGGTGGTGAAGGGTAGGGAGAATGGTGAAGGGTAGGAAGGTGGTGAAGAGTAGGGCAGGTGGTTAAAGGTTGGAAAGTTGGTGAAGGGTAGGGAAGGTGATGAAGGTAGGGAAGATTGTGAAGGGTAGGGAAGGTGGTGAAGGGTAAAGAAGGTAATAAAGAGTAGGGTAGAGAAGGTAATAAAGAGTAGGGAAGATGGTGAAAGGTAGGGAAGGTGATGAAGGGTACGGAAGGTGGTGAGGGGTAGGGAAGGTGGTGAAGAGTAGGGAAGATGGAAAACGGTAGGGACGGTGATGAACAATAGGGAAGGTAGTGAAGGAGGGGAAGGTGGTGAACCGTAAAGAAGATGAAGAAGGGTAGAGAAGGTGATGAATGGTAGGGAAGGTGGTGAGGGTAGGGATGGTGGTGAAGGGTAGGGAAGGCGATGAACGGATTGGAAGGTGTTGAAGGGTAAAGAAGGTGATGAAGAGTTGGAAAGATGGTGAAAGGTAGGGAAGGTGATGAAGACATTGGAAGGTAGTGAAGTGTAGGGAAGGTGATGAAGGGTAGGGAAGATGGTGAAAGGTAGGGAAGGTGGTGAAGTGTTGGGAAGGTGGTGAAGTGTACGGAAGGTGGTGAAGGGTAGGGAAGGTGGTGAACAGTAGGGAAGGTGATGAACGGTAGGGAAGGTAGTGAAAGGTGGCTAAGGTGGTGAAGGGTAGGAAAGATGGTGAAGGATCGGGAAGGTGATGAACGGTCGGGAAGGTGGTGAAGAGTAGGGAAGATGGTGAAGGGTTGGGAAGGTGGTGAAGGGTAGGGACTATGGTGAAGGGTTAGAAAGGTGGTGATGGGTACGGAAGGTGCTGTAAGGAAGGGAAGATGATAAAGGGTTGGAAAGGTGGTGAAGGGAAGGGAAGGTGGTGCAGGGTAGGGAAAATGGTGATGGGTAGGGAAGGTGATGAGGGGTAGGGAAAATGGTGAAGGGTAGGGAAAGTGGTGAATTGTATGGAATATAGAGAAGGGTACGGAAGGTGGTGAAAGAAAGGGAAAAGGATGAAGGGTTGGAAAGGTGGTGAAGGGAGGAAAGGTGGTGAGGGGTAGGGAAGATGGTGAAGGATAGGGAAGGTGATGAGGGGTAGGGAAAATGGTGAAGGGTAGGGAAGGTGGTGAATTGTATGGAATATGGAGAAGGGTACGGAAGTTGGTGAAAGGAAGGGGAAATGATGAAGGGAAGGTGGTGAGGGGTAGGAAAGATGGTGAAGGGAAGGGAAGGTGTTGGAGGGTAGGGAAGGTGTTGAAGGGTAGGGAAGGTGGTGAAGAGTAGGGAAAATGGCGAAGGGAATGGAGGGTGTTAAAGGGTAGGGAAGGTGGTGAAGGAAAGGGAAGATGGTGAAGTGTTGGGAAGGTGGTGAAGGGTAGGGATGGTGGTGAAGGGTTTATAAGATGGTGAAGGGTAGGGAAGGTGCTGAAGAGTAGGGAAGGTGGTGAAGGGTAGGGAAGATAATGAAGGGTTGGAAAGTTGGTGAAGGGTAGGGAAGGTGGTGATGGGTAGGGAAGGTGATGAAGGTAGGGAAGATTGTGAAGGGTGGGGAATGTGGTGAAGAATAGGGAAGGTTGTGAAGAGTAGGGAAAGTGGTGAAGGGTAGGGAAGGTGATGAACGGATTAGAAGTGTAAGGAAGGTGATGAAAGGAAGGGAAGATCGTGAAGGTTAGGGATGGTGGTGAAGGATAGGGAAGGTGGAGAAGGGTATGGAAGATGGTGAAGGGTAGGGAAGATGGTGAAGGGTAGGGAAAGTGGTGAATGGTAGGGAAGGTGGAGAAGGGTGGAGAAGATGGTGAAAGTAGGGAAGATTGTGAAGGGTAGAGAAGTTAATGAACGTTAGGGAAGGTGGTGAACGGTAGAGAAGGAGGTGAAGGGTAGGGAAGGTGGTGAAGGATATGAAAGATGGTGAAGGGTAGGGAAGGTGATGAACGGTAGGGAAGGTGGTGAAGGGTAGGGAAGGTGATGAAGGGTGGGGAAGATGGTGAATTGAAGGGATGATGGTGAAGGGTAGGGAAGATAGTGAAGGGTTGAGAAGGTGGTGAAGGGTATGGAAGGTGGTGAAAGGAAGGGAAGATGATGAAGGGATGGAAAGGTGGAGAAGGGAAGGGAAGGTGGTGAGTGGTAGGGAAGATGGTGAAGGGTAGGGAAGGTGGTGAAGGGTAGAGAAGGTGGTGACAGGTAGGAAAGATTGTGAAAGGTAGGGAAGGTGTGAAGAGAAGGGAAGGTGGTGAAGGGTAGGGCAGAAGGTGAAGGGTTGGAAAGTTGGTGAAGGGTTGGGAAGGTGGTGAAGGGTAGGAAAGGTGATGAAGGGTAAGGAAGATGGTGAAAAGCAGGAAGGAGATGAAGGGATTGGAAGGTTGTGAAGTGAAGGGAAGGTGATGAAGGGTAGGGAAGGTGGTGAAGGGGAGGGACGATGGTGAAGGGTAGGGAAGATGGTGAAGGGTAGGGAAGGTGATGAACGGTAGGGAAGTAGGTGAAGGGTAGGGAAGAAGGTGAAGGGTAGGGAAGATGGAGAAGGGTAGGGAAGTTGGTGAAGGGAAGGGAAGGTGGTGAAGAGTAGAGAAGGTGGTGAAGGGTAAGGAAGATGGTGAAAGGCAGGAAGGTGACGAAGGGATTGGAAGGTGGTGAAGTGTAAGGAAGATGATGAAGGGTAGTTAAGATGGTGAAGGGAAGGGAAGGTGGTGAATTGTAGGAAAGGTGGTGAAGGGAAGGGAAGATGGTGAACGTTAGGGAAGGTGGTGAAGGGGAGGGAAGATGGTAAAGGGTATGGAAGATGGTGAAGGGTAGGGAAGGTGATGAACGGTAGGGAAGCAGGTGAAGGGTAGGGAAGGTGGAGAAGGGTAGCGAAGATGGTGAAGGGTAGGGAAGATGGAAAAGGGTAGGGAAGGTGGTGAATGGAAGGGAAGGTGGTGTAGGGTAGGGAAGATGGTGAAGAGTATGGAAGATCATTAAGAGTGGGGAAGATGGTGAAGGGTAGGGAAGGTGGTAAAGGGTAGTTAAGGTGGTGATGGGTAGGGAAGATGGTGAAGATTAGGGAAGGTGATGATTGGTAGGAAATGTGGTGAAGGGTCGGGAAGGTGGCGAAGGGTAGGGAAGATTTTGAAGGGTGGGGAAGGTGATGAACTGTAGGGAAGGTGGTGAAGGGAAGGGAAGATGGTGAAGGGTAGGGAAGGTGGTGAAGGGTAGGGAAGGTGGTGAAGGGTAGGGAAGGTGGTGAAGGGTAGGTAAGATGGTGAAAGATAGGGAAGATGGTGAAAAATAGGGGAGGTGATGAACGGTAGGAAAGGTGGTAAAGGAGAGGGAGGGTGGTGAAGGGTAGTGAAGATTTTGAAGCGTAGGGAAGGTGGTGAAAGGTAGGGAAGATGGAGAAGGGTAGGGATGATGATGAATAGTAGGGAAAGTGGTGAAGGGTAGGGAAGGTAGTGAAGGGTAGGGAAGATGGTGAAGGGTAGTGAAGGTGATAAACGGTAGGGAAGGTGGAAAAGGGTAGGGAAGGTGGTGAAGAGTAGGGAAGATGGTGAAGGGTAGGGAAGGTGATGAACGGTAGGGAAGGTGGTGATCGGGAGGGAAGATGGTGAAGGGTAGGGAAGATGGTGAAGGGTAGGGAAGGTGGTGGTGGGAAGGGAAGGTAGCGAAAGGTAGTGAAGATGGTGAAGGGTAGAGAAGATGGTGAAAGGTAGGGAAGTAGGTGAAGGGTAGGGAAGAAGGTGAAGGGTAGGGAAGATGGAGAAGGGTAGGGAAGTTGGTGAAGGGAAGGGAAGGTGGTGAAGAGTAGAGAAGGTGGTGAAGGGTAAGGAAGATGGTGAAAGGCAGGAAGGTGACGAAGGGATTGGAAGGTGGTGAAGTGTAGGGAAGATGATGAAGGGTAGTTAAGATGGTGAAGGGAAGGGAAGGTGGTGAATTGTAGGAAAGGTGGTGAAGGGAAGGGAAGATGGTGAACGTTAGGGAAGGTGGTGAAGGGGAGGGAAGATGGTGAAGGGTATGGAAGATGGTGAAGGGTAGGGAAGGTGATGAACGGTAGGGAAGCAGGTGAAGGGTAGGGAAGGTGGAGAAGGGTAGCGAAGATGGTGAAGGGTAGGGAAGATGGAAAAGGGTAGGGAAGGTGGTGAATGGAAGGGAAGGTGGTGTAGGGTAGGGAAGATGGTGAAGAGTATGGAAGATCATTAAGAGTGGGGAAGATGGTGAAGGGTAGGGAAGGTGGTAAAGGGTAGTTAAGGTGGTGATGGGTAGGGAAGATGGTGAAGATTAGGGAAGGTGATGATTGGTAGGGAATGTGGTGAAGGGTCGGGAAGGTGGTGAAGGGTAGGGAAGATTTTGAAGGGTGGGGAAGGTGATGAACTGTAGGGAAGGTGGTGAAGGGAAGGGAAGATGGTGAAGGGTAGGGAAGGTGGTGAAGGGTAGGGAAGGTGGTGAAGGGTAGGTAAGATGGTGAAAGATAGGGAAGATGGTGAAAAATAGGGGAGGTGATGAACGGTAGGAAAGGTGGTAAAGGAGAGGGAGGGTGGTGAAGGGTAGTGAAGATTTTGAAGCGTAGGGAAGGTGGTGAAAGGTAGGGAAGATGGAGAAGGGTAGGGATGATGATGAATAGTAGGGAAGGTGGTGAAGGGTAGGGAAGGTAGTGAAGGGTAGGGAAGATGGTGAAGGGTAGTGAAGGTGATAAACGGTAGGGAAGGTGGAAAAGGGTAGGGAAGGTGGTGAAGAGTAGGGAAGATGGTGAAGGGTAGGGAAGGTGATGAACGGTAGGGAAGGTGGTGATCGGGAGGGAAGATGGTGAAGGGTAGGGAAGATGGTGAAGGGTAGGGAAGGTGGTGGTGGGAAGGGAAGGTAGCGAAAGGTAGTGAAGATGGTGAAGGGTAGAGTAGATGGTGAAAGGTAGGGAAGGTGGTAAAGGGTAGTTAAGGTGGTGAAGGGTAGGGAAGATGGTGAAGGGTAGTTAAGATTTTGAAGGGTAGGGAAAGTGGTGAAAGGTAGGGAAGATGGAGAAGGGTAGGGAAGATGTTGAACTGTAGGGGAGGTGGTGAAGGGTAGGGAAGGTATTGAAGGGTAGCGAAGATGGTGAAGAGTATGGAAGGTGATAAACGGTAATGAAGGTGGTGAAGGGTAGGGAAGATGGTGAAGGGTAGGGAAGGTAATGAAGGGTAGGCAAGATGGTGAAGGGTATGGGAAGGTGGTGAAGGGTAGGGAAGGTGGTGAAGGGTAGGGAAGATGGTGAAGGGTAGGGAAGATGGAGAAGGGTAGGGAAGGTGGTGAAGGGAAGGGAAGGTGGTGAAGAGTAGAGAAGGTGGTGAAGGGTTGGGAAGGTGGTGAAAAGTAGAGAAGGTGATGAAGGGTAAGGAAGATGGTGAAAGGCAGGAAGGTGATGAAGGGATTGGAAGGTGGTGAAGTGTAGGGAAGATGATGAAGGGTAGGGAAGATGGTGAAGGGAAGGGAAGGTGGTGAATTGTAGGGAAGGTGGTGAAGGGGTGGAAAGATGGTGAAGGGTATGTAAGAAGGTGAAGGGTAGGGAAGGTGAAGAATGGTAGGAAAGGAGGTGAAGGGTAGGGAAGGTGGTGAAGGGTAGCGAAGATGGTGAAGGGTAGGGAAGATGGTGAAGGGAAGGGAAGGTGGAGTAGGGTAGGGAAGGTAGTGAAGCGTAGGGAAGGTTTTGAAGAGTACGGAAGGTGGTGAAGGGTAGAAAAGGTGATGAAGGGTAGGGAAGATGGTGAAAGGTATTGAAGGTGATTAAGGGATTTTTTTTTTTTTTTTCTACCACAGACGTGGCCACACATTTACAATGCTAACCAGCAAATATACATTTTCTTCTGTCCTCCATGGACAGGGTTAGAGAAGTGTTAAACATACAGTTCAAGGGTTTATTGAACACTCAACCACAGAAAGTGATTCGGTGCTTTTAAAATGCTAAGCTAACCTACATACGTAAATACATAGATACACAGATTTACGTATGCCCTACATAAAGTATTAGATGTGTCTTTTACAGTGTCATTAATGTACATTCACAAAGGTGAAATGTAATTCTGATCAGCTTCCATATATGCTTTATACCTATACATATACATACACACACACATATACACATACATATATACACACACATGCATTCACATACATTTGTCTCATTTACCCTGACAGGGTGAGGTAGCTGATAAAGAAACTAGTGTGCAATTAAGCACTTAATCACTGAAGGTGATGAAGGTGCTTTTACAAGCTCAGGTTATATAGTTACATCACATACATACATTGTATGGTTGATACGTTACATGGTCAATTTTGGATACAAGTCCAAGGGATTAAGGGATTGGAAGGTGGTGAAGTGTAGGAAAGGTGATGAAGGGTAGGGAAGATGGTGAACGATAAGGAAGTTGATGAAGGGGAGGGAAGATGGTAAAGGCTAGGGACGGTGATGAACGGTAGGGAAGGTGGTGAAGTTTAGGGAAGGTGGTGAACGATTGGGAAGATTTTGAAGGGTAGGGAAGGTGATGAACGGTAGGGATGGTGGTGAAGAGTAGGGAAGATGGTGAAGAGTATGGAAGATGGTTAAGAGTAGGGAAGATGGTGAAGATTAGGGAAGGTGGTAAAGGGGTAGGGAAGGTGGTGATGGGTAGGGAAGATGGTGAAAGGTAGGCAAGATGGTGAAAGATGGGGAAGATGGTGAAGGGTTGGGAAGGTGGTGAAGGGTAGGGAAGATGGTGAAGGTTAAGGGAGGTGATGAACGGTAGGGAAGATGGTGAAGGGGAGGGAAGGTGGTGAAGGGTAGGGAAGATTTTGAAGCGTAGGGAAGGTGGTGAAAGGGAGGGGAAGATGGAGAAGGGTAGGGAAGATGATGAATGGTAGGGAAGGTGGTGAAGGGTAAGGAAGGTAGTGATGGGTAGGGAAGATGGTGAAGGGTAGGGAAGGTGATAAACGGTAGGGAAGGTGGAGAAGGGTAGGGAAGGTGGTGAAGGGTTGGGAAGATGGTGAAGGGTAGGGAAGGCGATGAACGGTAGGGAAGGTGCTGAAGGGGAGGGAAGATGGTGAAAGGTAGGGAAGATTGTGAAGGGTAGGGAAGGTGGTGAAGGGTAGGGTAGGTGGCGAAAGTTAGTGAAGATGGTGAAGGGTAAGGAAGATGGTGAAAGGTAGGGAAGGTGGTGAAGGGTAGGGAAGGTGGTGCAGGGTAGGGAAGATGGAGAAGGATAGAGAAGGTGATGAATGGTAGGGAAGATTTTGATGGGTAGGGAAGGTGGTGAAAGGTTGGGAAGATGGAGAAGGGTAGGGAAGATGTTGAACGGTAGGGAAGGTGGTGAAGGGTAGGGAAGGTAGTGAAGAGTAGCGAAGATGGTGAAGAGTATGGAAGGTGATAAACGGTAAGGAAGGTGGTGAAGGGTAGGGAAGGTGGTGAAGGGTAGGGAAGGTTTTGAAGGGTACGGAAGGTGGTGAAGTGTAGGGAAGGTAATGAAGGGTAGGGAAGATGGTGAAGGGTAGGGAAGGTCGTGAAGGGTACGAAAGGTGGTGAAGGGTAGGGAAGATGGTGAAGGGTAGGGAAGATTGTGAAGGGTAGGGAAGATGTTGAAGGGTAGGAAAGGTAGTGAAGGGTAGGGAAGGTGTGTTACGAACCCAAGTCCACCACCGGAACACGGAGCAGTGACGTTAACGCCATCTGTGAGTCCGCTCCCGAAACCCCCTCCAAACGGACGACGCCATCTAGTTGTGCCGTGGATATACCAGGTAGACAGGCTAGATTCTTGTCCTAGTCGGCTCGTGAGGTAGCTGGTGCTGACCTCTGGTAAGGTGACGCATAGAAAAGCAGCGCCATCTATTGAGCGACAGGGTGCACGTCCATGTCAGCCAATAAGTGATGTTTCCTAGTGGACCCATGTAGTGCCCCAGTACTGATGACGTGTCTGCTTTCAGAGTCAACCTAGGACTGCTGTGAGGTACGAGCAGGTAGTCTACCCTAGGCAGCCAAGGTCTCTTCACCAGTTTGCTTTGTAGATGCTGTGAGCCACCCCCGGACGAACTTTGCTCAGTGTGCAATTATCTGCCTGAGGAGTGGCAGTGACGGGATTCGCCGTACCCTGGGGCTGGCTGGTGGAAGAGACAACCCACTGCGGTGCCGACCGAGGAGAGTGACCAGCGAGTTACACGAGGCTCCTGCCTAGGGCTGGCAACCCTAGTATTCGTTGTGAAGTGGCCAGACTACACAGAGTGAGCATCGCCAAGTGTTCAGCGTCTTCAGAGGAAGACGAAGATTTTGCTTAGTAATATTTTGTGTTTAGTAATATTTACCGTTTGTGACTTTTATTTATATATGGTCGTGGGTAAGGAAAATATATCTAGAAGTTGATATACTTGTGTATTTAATGTAGCTCCCCTGTTTATTTTACTTGCATTACGGTGCTCACCGCTTGAAAGCCTCTACTAACTTGGGGCCGGATACCCAAAAACTAATACCATCAGAAAAGAACCCGGTTGCGTCCTATTAGGGCCGCAACGAGGTGGTGAAGGGAAGGGAAGGTGGTAAAAGGTACGAAAGGTGGTGAAGGGAAGGGAAGTTGGTGAGGGGCAGGGAAGATGGTGAAGGGTAGGGAAAGTGATGAACGGTTGGGAAGGTGGTGAAGGATAGGGAAGGTGGTGAAGGGTAGGGAAAGTGATGAACGGTTGGGAAGGTGGTGAAGGGTAGGAAAGGTGGTTAAGGGTAGGGAAGGTGGTGAAAGGTAGGGAAGGTGGTGCAGGGTAGGGAAGGTGGTGAAAGATAAGGAACATGGGGAAGGGTAGCGAAGGTGATGAACGGTAGGGACGGTGGTGAAGGGTAGGGAAGGTGGTGAAGGGTAGGGAAGATTTTGAAGGGTAGGGAAGATGGAGAAGGGAAGGGAAGGTGGTGAAAGCTAGGGAAGGTGGTGAAGTGTAGGGAAGGTGATGAAGGGATTGGAAGGTGGTGAAGGGTAGGGAAGATGGTAAAGTATAGGGAAGGTGGTGAAAGGAAGGGAAGTTAGTGAAAAGCAGGGAAGATGGTAAAGGGTAGGGAAGGTGATGAATGATAGGGAAGGTGGTGAAGGGTAGGGAAGATGGTGAAGGGAAGGGAAGATGGAGAAGGGTAGGGAAGGTGGTGATGGGAAGGGAAGGTGATGAAAGGTATGGAAGGTGGTGAAGTGTAGGGAAGGTGATGAACGGGTTGGAAGGTGGTAAAGGGTAGAAAAGGTGATGAAGGGTAGGAAAGATGGTGAAAGGTAGGGAAGGTGATGAAGGGATTAGAAGGTAGTGAAGTGTAGGAAAGGTGGTGAAGGGTAAGGAAGATGGTGAAGGGTAGGGAAGATGGTAAAGGGTAGGGAATGTGGTGAAGGGTAGGGAAGATGGTGAAGGGAAGGGAAGGTGGTGAAAGATAGGGAAGATGGTGAAGGGTAGCGAAGGTGATGAACGGTAGGGACGGTGGTGAAGGGTAGGGAAGATGATGAACGGTAGGGAAGGTAGAGAAGGGTTGGGAAGGAAGTGAAAAGTAGTAAAGTTGGTGAAGGGTAGGGAAGGTGGTGAAAGGTAGGGAAGGTTTTGAAGGGTACGGAAGGTGGTGAAGTGTAGGGATGGTAATGAAGGGTAGGGAAGAAAGTGATAGGGTAGGGAAGGTGGTGAAGGGTAGTGAAGGTGGTGAAGGGTACGGAAGGTGGTGAAAGGAAGGAAAGATGATAAAGGGTTGGGAAAGTGGTGAAGGGAAGGGAAGGTGGTAAAGGGAAACGAAGGTGGTGAAGGGTAGGGAAGATGGTGAAGGGTTGAGAAGGTGGTGAAGGGTATAGAAGGTGGTGTAAGGAAGGAAAGATGATAAAGGGTTGGGAAAGTGGTGAAGGGAAGGGAAGGTGGTAAAGTGAAACGAAGGTGGTGAAGGGTAGGGAAGATGGTGAAGGGTAGGGAAGATGGTGAAGAGGAGGGAAGATGGTGAAAGGGAGGGATGATGGTAAAGGGTAGGGAAGGTGGTGGAAGGTGGTGAAGTGTAGGCAAGGTGATGAAGGGAAAAGAAGATGGTGAAGGTTAGGGATGGTGGTGAAGGATAGGGAAGGTGGTGAATGGTAGGGAAGATGGTAAAGGGTAGGGAAGATTGTGAAGGGCAGGGAAGATGGAGAAGGGTAGGGAAGGTGGTGACGGGAAGTGAAGGTGGTGAAGGGTAGGGGAGGTGGTGAAGTGCAGGGAAGATGGAGAAGGGTAGGGAAGTTGGTGAAGATAAGTGAAGGTTGTGAAGGGTAGGGAAGATGGTGAAGGGTAAGGAAGGTGATAAACGGTAGGGAAGGTGGAGAAGGGTAGGGAAGGTGGTGAAGGGTAGGGAAGATAATGAAGGGTATGGAAAATGGTGAAGGGTAGGGATGGTGGTGAAAGGTAGGGAAGATAGTGAAGGGTTGAGAAGGTGGTGAAGGGTATGGAAGGTGGTGAAAGGAAGGAAAGATGATGAAGGGTTGGGAAAGTGGTGAAGGGAAGGGAAGGTGGTAAAGGGAAACGAAGGTGGTGAAGGGTAGGGAAGATGGTTAAGGGTAGGGAAGGTGGTGAAGGGGAGGGAAGATGGTGAAGGGGAGGGAAGATGGTGAAGGGTAGGGAAGGTGGTGAAAGGTAGGGAAGGTGGTGAAGGGTAGGGAAGGTGATGAAGGGAAGGGAAGATGGTGAAGGGGAGGGAAGATGGTGAAGGGTAGGGAAGGTGGTGAAGGGAAGGAAGTTGGTGAAGGGCAGGGAAGATGGTGAAGGGTAGGGAAAGCTATGAACGGTAGGGAAGGTGGTGAAGGGTAGGAAAGGTAGTGAAGGGTTGGGAAAATGGTGAAGGGAAGGGAAGATGTAGAAGGTTAAGAAAGATGGTGAAGGGAAGGGAAGGTATTGAAGGGTAGCGAAGATGGTGAAGAGTATGGAAGGTGATAAAAGATAAAGAAGGTGGTGAAGGGTAGGGAAGATTTTGAATGGTAGGGAAGATGGAGAAGGGTAGGGAAGATGATGAAGGGAAGGGAAGGTGGTGAAGGCTAGGGAAGGTGGTGAAGTGTAGGAAGGTGATGAAGGGATTGAAAGGTGGTGAAGGGTAAGGAAGGTGGTAAAGTGTAGGGAAGGTGGAGAAAGGAAGGGAAGTTAGTGAAAAACAGGGAAGATGGTAAAGGGTAGGGAAGGTGATGAATGGTAGGGAAGGTGGTGAAGGGTAGGGAAGATGGTGAAGGGAAGGGAAGATGGAGAAGGGTAAGGAAGGTAGTGATGGGAAGGGAAGGTGGTGAAGGGTACGGAAGGTGGTGAAGTGTAGGGAAGGTGATGAACGGGTTGGAAGGTGTCAAAAGGCAGAAAAGGTGATGAAGGGTAGGGAAGATGGTGAAAGATAGGGAAGGTGATGAAGGGATTGGAAAGTAGTGAAGTGTAGTAAAGGTGGTGAAGGGTAGGGAAGATGGTGAAGGGTAGGGAAGATGGTAAAGGGTAGGGAAGGTGGTGAAGGGTAGGGAAGATGGTGAAGGGTAGGGAAGGTGGTGAAAGTTAGGGAAGATGGTGAAGGGTAGCGAAGGCGATGAACGGTAGGGACGGTGGTGAAGGGTAGGGAAGGTGGTGAAGGGTCTGGAAGATTTTGAAGGGAAGGGAAGATGGAGAAGGGTAGGGAAGATGATGAAGGGAAGGGAAAGTGGTAAAGGCTAGGGAAGGTGGTGAAGTGTAGGGAAGGTGATGAAGGGATTGGAAGGTGGTGAAGAGTAGGGAAGGTGGTGAAGGGTAGGGAAGATGGTGAGGGGAAGGGAAGATGGAGAAGGGTAGGGAAGATGATGAAGGGAAGGGAAGGTGGTGAAGGGTAGGGAAGATGGGGAAGGGTAAGGAAGGTGGTGATGAGAAGGGAAGGTGGTGAAGGGTACGGAAGGTGGTGAAGTGTAGGGAAGGTGATGAACGGGTTGGAAGGTGGCAAAGGGTAGAAAAGGTGATGAAGGGTAGGGAAGATGGTGAAAGGTAAGGAAGGTGATGAAGGGATTGGAAGGTAGTGAAGTGTAGGAAAGGTGGTGAAGGGCAGGGAAGGTGGTGAAGTGCAGGGAATGTTTGGAAGGGTACGGAATGTGGTAAAATATAGGGAAGGTGATGAAGGGTAGCGAAGATGGTGAACGGTTAGAAAGTTGGTGAAGGGTAGGGAAGGCGGTGAAGGGTATGGAAAATGGTGAAGGGTAGGGATGGTGGTGAACGGTAGGGAAGATAGTGAAGGGTTGAGAAGGTGGTGAAGGGTATGGAAGGTGGTGAAAGGAAGGAAAGATGATAAAGGGTTGGGAAAGTGGTGAAGGGAAGGGAATGTGGTAAAGGGAAACGAAGGTGGTGAAGGGTAGGGAAGATGGTGAAGGGTAGGGAAGATGGTGAAGAGGAGGGAAGATGGTGAAGGGAAGGGAAGATGGTAAAGGGTAGGGACGGTGGTGAAAGGTAAGGAAGGTGGTGAAGTGTAGGGAAGGTGATGTTGGGAAGGGAAGTTGGTGAAGGTTAGGCATGGTGGTGAAGGATAGGGAAGGTGGTGAAGTGTAGGGAAGATGGTGAAGGGTAGGGAAGATGGTGAAGTGCAGGGAAGATGGAGAAGGGTAGGGGAGGTGGTGAAGGGAAGTGAAGGTCGTGAAGGGTAGGGAAGGTAGTGAAGTGCAGGGAAGATGGAGAAGGGTAGGGAAGTTGGTGAAGATAAGTGAAGGTTGTGAAGGGTAGGGAAGATGGTGAAGTGTAGGGAAGGTGATGAAGGGTAGCGAAGATGGTGAAGGTTTAGAAAGTTGGTGAAGGGTATGGAAGGTGGTGAAGGGCATGGAAAATGGTGAAGGTTAGGGATGGCGGTGAAAGGTAGGGAAGATAGTGAAGGATTGAGAAGGTGGTGAGGGGTGTGGAAGGTGGTGAAAGGAAGGAAAGATGATGAAGGGTTGGGAAAGTGGTGAAGGGAAGGGAAGGTGGTAAAGGGAAACGAAGGTGGTGAAGGGTAGGGAAGATGGTGAAAGGTGGGGAAGGTGGTGAAGGGGAGGGAAGATGGTGAAGGGGAGGGAAGATGGTGAAGGGTAGGGAAGGTGGTGAAAGGTAGGGAAGGTGGTGAAGTGTAGGGAAGGTGATGAAGGGAAGGGAAGATGGTGAAGGGGAGGGAAGATGGTGAAGGGTAGGGAAGGTGGTGAAGGGAAGAAAGTTGGTGAAGGGCAGGGAAGATGGTGAAGGGTAGGGAAAGCTATGAACGGTAGGGAAGGTGGTGAAGGGTAGGAAAGGTAGTGAAGGGTTGGGAAAATGGTGAAGGGAAAGGAAGATGTAGAAGGTTAAGAATGATGGTGAAGGGAAGGGAAGGTATTGAAGGGTAGCGAAGATGGTGAAGAGTATGGAAGGTGATAAAAGATAAGGAAGGTGGTGAAGGGTAGGGAAGGTGGTGAAGGGTAGGGAAGATTTTGAATGGTAGGGAAGATGGAGAAGGGTAGGGAAGATGATGAAGGGAAGGGAAGGTGGTGAAGGCTAGGGAAGGTGGTGAAGTGTAGGAAGGTGATGAAGGGATTGAAAGGTGGTGAAGGGTAAGGAAGGTGGTAAAGTGTAGGGAAGGTGGAGAAAGGAAGGGAAGTTAGTGAAAAGCAGGGAAGATGGTAAAGGGTAGGGAAGGTGATGAATGGTAGGGAAGGTGGTGAATCGTAGGGAAGATGGTGAAGGGAAGGGAAGATGGAGAAGGGTAGGGAAGGTAGTGATGGGAAGGGAAGGTGGTGAAGGGTACGGAAGGTGGTGAAGTGTAGGGAAGGTGATATACGGGTTGGAAGGTGTCAAAAGGCAGAAAAGGTGATGAAGGGTAGGGAAGATGGTGAAAGATAGGGAAGGTGATGAAGGGATTGGAAGGTAGTGAAGTGTAGTAAAGGTGGTGAAGGGTAGGGATGATGGTGAAGGGTAGGGAAGATGGTAAAGGGTAGGGAAGGTGGTGAAGGGTAGGGAAGATGGTGAAGGGTAGGGAAGGTGGAGAAAGTTAGGGAAGATGGTGAAGGGTAGCGAAGGTGATGAACGGTAGGGACGGTGGTGAAGGGTAGGGAAGGTGGTGAAGGGTCTGGAAGATTTTGAAGGGAAGGGAAGATGGAGAAGGGAAGGGAAGATGATGAAGGGAAGGGAAAGTGGTAAAGGCTAGGGAAGGTGGTGAAGTGTAGGGAAGGTGATGAAGGGATTTATAGGTGGTGAAGAGTAGGGAAGGTGGTGAAGGGTCTGGAAGATTTTGAAGGGAAGGGAAGATGGAGAAGGGTAGGGAAGATGATGAAGGGAAGGGAAAGTGGTAAAGGCTAGGGAAGGTGGTGAAGTGTAGGGAAGGTGATGAAGGGATTGGAAGGTGGTGAAGAGTAGGGAAGGTGGTGAAGGGTAGGGAAGATGGTGAGGGGAAGGGAAGATGGAGAAGGGTAGGGAAGATGATGAAGGGAAGGGAAGGTGGTGAAGGGTAGGGAAGATGGGGAAGGGTAAGGAAGGTGGTGATGAGAAGGGAAGGTGGTGAAGGGTACGGAAGGTGGTGAAGTGTAGGGAAGGTGATGAACGGGTTGGAAGGTGGCAAAGGGTAGAAAAGGTGATGAAGGGTAGGGAAGATGGTGAAAGGTAAGGAAGGTGATGAAGGGATTGGAAGGTAGTGAAGTGTAGGAAAGGTGGTGAAGGGCAGGGAAGGTGGTGAAGTGCAGGGAATGTTTGGAAGGGTACGGAATGTGGTAAAATATAGGGAAGGTGATGAAGGGTAGCGAAGATGGTGAACAGTTAGAAAGTTGGTGAAGGGTAGGGAAGGCGGTGAAGGGTATGGAAAATGGTGAAGGGTAGGGATGGTGGTGAACGGTAGGGAAGATAGTGAAGGGTTGAGAAGGTGGTGAAGGGTATGGAAGGTGGTGAAAGGAAGGAAAGATGATAAAGGGTTGGGAAAGTGGTGAAGGGAAGGGAATGTGGTAAAGGGAAACGAAGGTGGTGAAGGGTAGGGAAGATGGTGAAGGGTAGGGAAGATGGTGAAGAGGAGGGAAGATGGTGAAGGGAAGGGAAGATGGTAAAGGGTAGGGAAGGTGGTGAAAGGTAAGGAAGGTGGTGAAGTGTAGGGAAGGTGATGTTGGGAAGGGAAGTTGGTGAAGGTTAGGCATGGTGGTGAAGGATAGGGAAGGTGGTGAAGTGTAGGGAAGATGGTGAAGGGTAGGGAAGATGGTGAAGTGCAGGGAAGATGGAGAAGGGTAGGGGAGGTGGTGAAGGGAAGTGAAGGTCGTGAAGGGTAGGGAAGGTAGTGAAGTGCAGGGAAGATGGAGAAGGGTAGGGAAGTTGGTGAAGATAAGTGAAGGTTGTGAAGGGTAGGGAAGATGGTGAAGTGTAGGGAAGGTGATGAAGGGTAGCGAAGATGGTGAAGGTTTAGAAAGTTGGTGAAGGGTATGGAAGGTGGTGAAGGGCATGGAAAATGGTGAAGGTTAGGGATGGCGGTGAAAGGTAGGGAAGATAGTGAAGGATTGAGAAGGTGGTGAGGGGTGTGGAAGGTGGTGAAAGGAAGGAAAGATGATGAAGGGTTGGGAAAGTGGTGAAGGGAAGGGAAGGTGGTAAAGGGAAACGAAGGTGGTGAAGGGTAGGGAAGATGGTGAAAGGTGGGGAAGGTGGTGAAGGGGAGGGAAGATGGTGAAGGGGAGGGAAGATGGTGAAGGGTAGGGAAGGTGGTGAAAGGTAGGGAAGTTGGTGAAGTGTAGGGAAGGTGATGAAGGGAAGGGAAGATGGTGAAGGGGAGGGAAGATGGTGAAGGGTAGGGAAGGTGGTGAAGGGAAGGAAGTTGGTGAAGGGCAGGGAAGATGGTGAAGGGTAGGGAAAGCTATGAACGGTAGGGAAGGTGGTGAAGGGTAGGAAAGGTAGTGAAGGGTTGGGAAAATGGTGAAGGGAAAGGAAGATGTAGAAGGTTAAGAATGATGGTGAAGGGAAGGGAAGGTATTGAAGGGTAGCGAAGATGGTGAAGAGTATGGAAGGTGATAAAAGATAAGGAAGGTGGTGAAGGGTAGGGAAGGTGGTGAAGGGTAGGGAAGATTTTGAATGGTAGGGAAGATGGAGAAGGGTAGGGAAGATGATGAAGGGAAGGGAAGGTGGTGAAGGCTAGGGAAGGTGGTGAAGTGTAGGAAGGTGATGAAGGGATTGAAAGGTGGTGAAGGGTAAGGAAGGTGGTAAAGTGTAGGGAAGGTGGAGAAAGGAAGGGAAGTTAGTGAAAAGCAGGGAAGATGGTAAAGGGTAGGGAAGGTGATGAATGGTAGGGAAGGTGGTGAATCGTAGGGAAGATGGTGAAGGGAAGGGAAGA
Source organism: Procambarus clarkii (assembly GCF_040958095.1). Taxonomy (NCBI): domain Eukaryota; kingdom Metazoa; phylum Arthropoda; class Malacostraca; order Decapoda; family Cambaridae; genus Procambarus; species Procambarus clarkii. The sequence continues at coordinate 31,858,290 of NC_091169.1, forward strand.
TGGAGAAGGGTAGGGAAGGTAGTGATGGGAAGGGAAGGTGGTGAAGGGTACGGAAGGTGGTGAAGTGTAGGGAAGGTGATGAACGGGTTGGAAGGTGTCAAAAGGCAGAAAAGGTGATGAAGGGTAGGGAAGATGGTGAAAGATAGGGAAGGTGATGAAGGGATTGGAAGGTAGTGAAGTGTAGTAAAGGTGGTGAAGGGTAGGGAAGATGGTGAAGGGTAGGGAAGATGGTAAAGGGTAGGGAAGGTGGTGAAGGGTAGGGAAGATGGTGAAGGGTAGGGAAGGTGGTGAAAGTTAGGGAAGATGGTGAAGGGTAGCGAAGGTGATGAACGGTAGGGACGGTGGTGAAGGGTAGGGAAGGTGGTGAAGGATCTGGAAGATTTTGAAGGGAAGGGAAGATGGAGAAGGGAAGGGAAGATGATTAAGGGAAGGGAAAGTGGTAAAGGCTAGGGAAGGTGGTGAAGTGTAGGGAAGGTGATGAAGGGATTTATAGGTGGTGAAGAGTAGGGAAGGTGGTGAAGGGTAGGGAAGATGGTGAGGGGAAGGGAAGATGGAGAAGGGTAGGGAAGATGATGAAGGGAAGGGAAGGTGGTGAAGGGTAGGGAAGATGGGGAAGGGTAAGGAAGGTGGTGATGAGAAGGGAAGGTGGTGAAGGGTACGGAAGGTGGTGAAGTGTAGGGAAGGTGATGAGCGGGTTGGAAGGTGGCAAAGGGTAGAAAAGGTGATGAAGGGTAGGGAAGATGGTGAAAGGTAAGGAAGGTGATGAAGGGATTGGAAGGTAGTGAAGTGAAGGAAAGGTGGTGAAGGGCAGGGAAGGTGGTGAAGTGCAGGGAATGTTTGGAAGGGTACGGAATGTGGTAAAATATAGGGAAGGTGATGAAGGGTAGCGAAGATGGTGAACGGTTAGAAAGTTGGTGAAGGGTAGGGAAGGCGGTGAAGGGTATGGAAAATGGTGAAGGGTACGGATGGTGGTGAACGGTAGGGAAGATAGTGAAGGGTTGAGAAGGTGGTGAAGGGTATGGAAGGAGGTGAAAGGAAGGAAAGATGATAAAGGGTTGGGAAAGTGGTGAAGGGAAGGGAATGTGGTAAAGGGAAACGAAGGTGGTGAAGGGTAGGGAAGATGGTGAAGGGTAGGGAAGATGGTGAAGAGGAGGGAAGATGGTGAAGGGGAGGGAAGATGGTAAAGGGTAGGGAAGGTGGTGAAAGGTAAGGAAGGTGGTGAAGTGTAGGGAAGGTGATGTTGGGAAGGGAAGTTGGTGAAGGTTAGGCATGGTGGTGAAGGATAGGGAAGGTGGTGAAGTGTAGGGAAGATGGTGAAGGGTAGGGAAGATGGTGAAGTGCAGGGAAGATGGAGAAGGGTAGGGGAGGTGGTGAAGGGAAGTGAAGGTCGTGAAGGGTAGGGAAGGTAGTGAAGTGCAGGGGAGATGGAGAAGGGTAGGGAAGTTGGTGAAGATAAGTGAAGGTTGTGAAGGGTAGGGAAGATGGTGAAGTGTAGGGAAGGTGATGAAGGGTAGCGAAGATGGTGAAGGTTTAGAAAGTTGGTGAAGGGTATGGAAGGTGGTGAAGGGCATGGAAAATGGTGAAGGATAGGGATGGCGGTGAAAGGTAGGGAAGATAGTGAAGGGTTGAGAAGGTGGTGAAGGGTATGGAAGGTGGTGAAAGGAAGGAAAGATGATGAAGGGTTGGGAAAGTGGTGAAGGGAAGAGAAGGTGATGAAGGGAAGGGAAGATGGTGAAGGGGAGGGAAGATGGTGAATGGTAGGGAAGGTGGTGAAGGGAACGGAAGTTGGTGAAGGGCAGTGAAGATGGTGAAGGGTAGGGAAATATATGAACGGTAGGGAAGGTGGTGAAGGGTAGGGAAGGTGGTGAAGGGTAGGGAAAATGGTGAAGAGAAAGGAAGATGTAGAAGGTTAGGAAAGATGGTGAAAGGAAGGGAAGGTGGTGAAGGGTAGGGAAGATGGGGAGGGTAAGGAAGGTGGTGAAGGGAAGGGAAAGTGGTGAAGGGTACGGAAGGTGGTGAAGTGTAGGGAAGGTGATGAACGGATTGGAAGGTGGTAAAGGGAAGAAAAGGTGATGAAGGGTAGGGATGATGGTGAAAGGTAGGAAAGGTGATGAAGGGATTGGAAGGTGGTGAAGTGTAGGAAAGGTGATGAAGGGTAGGGAAGATGGTGAAGGGTAAGGAAGGTGGTGAACGATAGGGAAGGTGGTGAAGTGGAGGAAAGAAGGTAGAGGGTAGGGAAGATGGTTAAGAGTAGGGAAGATGGTTAAGGGTAGGGAAGGTGGTTAAGGGTAGGGAAGGTGGTGAAAGGTAGGGAAGATGGTGAAGGGTAGGGAAGGTGGTGAAAGATAAGGAAGATGGTGAAGGGTAGCGAAGGTGATGAACGGTAGGGACTGTGGTGAAGGGTAAGGAAGGTGGTGAAGGGTAGGGAAGATTTTGAAGGGTAGGGAAGATGGAGAAGGGTAGGGAAGATGGAGAAGGGTAGGGAAGATGATGAACGGAAGAGAAGGTGGTGAAGGGTAGGTAAGGTGGTAAAGTGTAGGGAAGGTGGTGAAAAGAAGGGAAGTTGGTGAAGGGCAGGGAAGATGGTAAAGGGTAGGGAAGGTGATGAATGGTAGAGAAGGTAGTGAAGGGTAGGGAGGATGGTGAAGGGAAGGGAAGATGGAGAAGGTTAGGGAAGGTGGTGAGGGGTACGGAAGGTGGTGAAGTGTAGGGAAGGTGATGAAGGGTAGGGAAGATGGTGAAGGGTAGGGAGATGGTAAAGGGTAGGGAAGGTGATGAAAGATAGGGAAGATGGTGAAGGGTAGGGAAGGTGATGTACGGTAGGGACGGTGGTGAAGGGTAGGGAAGGTGGTGAAGAGTAGAGAATATTTTGAAGGGTAGGGAAGGCGGTGAAATGTAGTGAAGATGGAGGAGGGTACGGAAGATGATGAACGGTACGAAAGGTGGTGAAGGGTAGGGAAGGTAGTGAAGGGTAGGAAAGATGGTGAAGGGTATGGTAGACGATGAACGGTAGGGAAGGTGGTGAAGGATAGGGAAGGTGGTAAAGTGTTGGGAAGATTTTGAAGGGTAGGGAAGGTGGTGAAAGGTAGGGAAGGTTTTGAAGGGTACGGAAGGTGGTGAAGTGTAGGGAAGGTAATGAAGGGTAGGGAAGAAGGTGAAGGGTAGGGAAGGTGGTGAAGGGTAGGGAATATTTTGAAGGGTAGGGAAGAAGGTGAAGGATAGGGAAGATGTTGAAGGGTAGGGAAGATGGTGAAGGGTAGGGAAGGTGATGAACGGTAGGCAAGGTGATGAAGGGTAGAAAAGGTGGTGAAGGGTAGGGTAGGTTTTGAAGAGTACGGGAGGTGGTGAAGGTTAGGGAAGGTGGTGAAGGGTAGGGGAGGTGGTGAAGAGTAGAGAAGATGGTGAAAGGGAATGGAGGATTGTGAAGGGTAAGGAAGACGGTGAAGCTTAGGGAAGATGGTGAAGGGTTGAGAAGGTGTTGAAGGGGAGGGAAGATGGTGAAGGGCAGGGAAGATGGAGAATGGTAGGGAAGGTGGTGAAGGGAAGTGAAGGTGGTGAAGGGTAGGGAAGGTGGTGATGTGCAGGGAAGATGGAGAAGGGTAGGGAAGGTGGTGAAGGGAAGTGAAGGTGGTGAAGGGTAGGGAAGTTAATGAAGGGTAGTCGGCTGGTGAGGTAGCTGGTGCTGACCTCTGTTAAGGTGACGCTTAGAAAAGCAGCGCCATCTATTGAGCGACAGGGTGTACGTCCATGTCAGCCAATAAGTGATGTTTCTTAGTGGTCCCATGTAGTGTCCCAGTACAGTCTGCTTTCAGAGTCAACCTAGGACTGCTGTGAGGTACGAGCAGGTAGTCTACCCAAGGCAGCCAAGGTCTATTTACCAGTCTGCTTTGTAGAAGCTGTGAGCCACTCAAGGACGAACTCTGCTGAGTGTGCAATTCTGCCTGAGGAGTGGCAGTGACGGGATTCGCCGTACCCTGGAGCTGGCTGGTGGAAGAGACAATCACTGATTGGTACCTGCAAGCTACAGGCTGGACTGTGGTTGTAGGCCTTCACGACGGGGCACCCAGTGGGATTGTGATTGGGCTGGCCTGTGGCAAGGACAGATTCATCGTGGGTTCTGGGCCACGGAAGAGGAAACCAGGTAAGACAACACAGAGTGAGCATCGCCAAGTGTTCAGCGTCTTCAGAGGAAGACGAAGATATATATTTTGTGTAGTAATATTTACCGTTTGTGACTTTTATTTATATATGGTTCTGGGTAAGGAAAATATATCTAGAAATTGATATACATGTGTATTTAATGTACCTCCCCTGTTTATTTTACTTGCATTACGAAGCTCACCCCTTGAAAGCCTCTACTAACTTGGGGCCGGATACCCAAAAACTAATACCATCAGAAAAGAACCCGGTTGCGTCCTATTAGGGCCGTAACAAGGTGGTGAAGGGAAGGGAAAGCGGTGAAGGGTACGAAAGGTGGTGAATGTAGAGAAGGTGATGAACGGTACGGAAGGTGGTGAAGGGTAGAGAAGGTGCAGGCGATGAGTCACAATAACGTGGCTGAAGTATGTTGACCAGACCACACACTAGAAATTGAAGGGACGACGACGTTTCGGTCCGTCCTGGACCATTCTCAAGTCGATTGTGAAGGTGGTAAAGTGTGGGGAAGGTGGTGAAGGGAAGGGAAGTTGGTGAGGGGCAGGGAAGATGGTGAAGGGTAGGTAAAGTCATGAACGGTAGGGAAGGTGGTGAAGGGTAGGGAAGGTGGTGAAGGGTAGGGAAGATGGTGAAAGAAAAGGAAGATGGAGAATTTTAGGATAGATAGTGAAGGGAAGGGAAGGTGGTGAAGGGTAGGGAAGATGGGGAAGGGTAAGGAAGGTGGTGAAGGGAAGGGAAGGTGGTGAAGGGTACAGAAGGTAGTGAAGTGTAGCGAAGGTGATGAACGGATTGGAAGGTGGTAGAGGGAAGAAAAGGTGATGAAGGGTAGGGAAGATGGTGAAGGGTAAGGAAGGTGGTGAACTATAGGGAAGGTGATGAAGGGGAGGAAAGATTGTAAAGGGTAGGGAAGATGGTTAGGAGTAAGGAAGATGGACAAGGGTAGGGAAGGTGGTTAAGGGTAGGGAAGGTGGTGCAGGGTAGGGAAGGTGGTGAAAGATAAGGAAGATGGTGAAGGGTAGCGAAGGTGATGAACGGTAGGGACGGTGGTGAAGGGTAGGGAAGGTGGTGAAGGGTAGGGAAGATTTTGAAGGGTAGGGAAGATGGAGAAGGGTAGGGAAGATGATGAAGGGGAGGGAAGGTGGTGAAGGGTAGGGAAGGTGGTAATGTGTAGGGAAGATGGAGAAAGGAAGGGAAGTTGATGATGGGCAGGGAAGATGGTAAAGGGTAGGGAAGGTGATGAACGGTAGGGAAGGTGGTGAAAGGTAGGGAAGATGGTGAAGGGAAGGGAAGATGGAGAAGGGTAAGGAAGGGGTTGAAGGGAAGGGAAAGTGATGAAGGGTATGGAAGGTGGTGAAGTGTAGGGTTGGTGATGAACGGGTTGGAAGGTGGTAATGGGTAGAAAAGGTGATGAAGGGAAGATGGTGAAAGATAGGGAAGCTGATGAAGGGATTGGAAGGTAGTAAAGTGTAGGAAAGGTGATGAAGGGTAGGGAAGATGGTGAAGGGTAGGGAAGATGGCAAAGGGTAGGGAAAGTGGTGAAGGGTAGGGAAGATGGTGAAGGGTAGGGAAGGTGGTGAAGGGTAGGGAAGGTGGTGAAAGATAGAGAAGATGGTGAAGGGTAGGGAAGGTGATGAACTGTAGGGACGGTGGTGAAGGGTAGGGAATGTGGTGAAGAGCAGCGAAGATTTTGAAGGGTTGGGAAGGCGGTGAAAGGTAGGGAAGATGGAGAAGGGTACGGAAGATGATGAACGGTACGAAAGGTGGTGAAGGGTAAGGATGGTAGTGAAGGGTAGGAAAGATGGGGAAAGGTATGGAAGATGATGATCGGTAGGGGAGGTGGTGAAGGGTAGGGAAGGTGGCAAAGTGTAGGGAAGATTTTGAAGGGTAGGGAAGGTGGTGAAAGGTAGGGAAGATGGAGAAGGGTAGGAAAGATGATGAACGGTAGGGAAGGTGGTGAAGGGTTGGGAAGGAAGTGAAGAGTAGGGAAGATGGTGACGGGTAGGGAAGTTGATAAACGGTAGGGAAGGTAGTGAATGGTAGGGAAGGTGGTGAAAGATAGGGAAGGTTTTGAAGGGTACGGAAGGTGGTGAAGCGTAGGGAAGGTAATGAAGGGAAGGGAAGAAGGTGAAGGGTAGGGAAGGTGGTGAAGGGTAGGGAAGGTGGTGAAGAGTAGAGAAGATGGTGAAGGGTATGGAAGATAGTGAAGGGTAAGAAAGACGGTGAAGGGTAGGGAAGATGGTGAAGGGTAGGGAAGGAGGTGAAGGGTGGGAAGATGGTGAAGGGGAGGGAAGATGCTGAAGGGTAGGGAAGGTGGTGAAGGGTAGGGCAGGTGGTGAAGTGTAGGGAAGGTGATTAAGGGTTGGGAAGATGGTGAAGGCTAGGGATGGTGGTGAAGGGTAGGGAAGGTTGTGAAGGGTAGGGAAGGTAGTGAAGGGTAGGGAAGGTGGTGAAGGGTAGGGAACATGTTGAAGGGTAGGGGAGAAGGTGAAGGATAGGGTAGATGGTGAAAGGTAGGGAAGATGGTGAAGGGTTGGGATGGTGAAGAACGGTAGGGAAGGTGGTGAAGGGTAGGAAAGGTGGTGAAGGGTAGGGAAGGTTTTGAAGGGTACGGGAAGTGGTGAAGGTTAGGAAAGGTGGTGAAGAGTAGAGAAGATGGTGAAGTTTAGGGAAGGGGTGAAGGGGAGGGAAGGTGGTGAAGGGTAGGGAAGATGGAGAAGGGTAGGGAAGATGATGAAGGGGAGGGAAGGTGGTGAAGGGTAGGGAAGGTGGTAATGTGTAGGGAAGATGGAGAAAGGAAGGGAAGTTGATGATGGGCAGGGAAGATGGTAAAGGGTAGGGAAGGTGATGAACGGTAGGGAATGTGGTGAAAGGTAGGGAAGATGGTGAAGGGAAGGGAAGATGGAGAAGGGTAAGGAAGGGGTTGAAGGGAAGGGAAAGTGATGAAGGGTATGGAAGGTGGTAAAGTGTAGGGTTGGTGATGAACGGGTTGGAAGGTGGTAATGGGTAGAAAAGGTGATGAAGGGAAGATGGTGAAAGATAGGGAAGCTGATGAAGGGATTGGAAGGTAGTAAAGTGTAGGAAAGGTGATGAAGGGTAGGGAAGATGGTGAAGGGTAGGGAAGATGGCAAAGGGTAGGGAAAGTGGTGAAGGGTAGGGAAGATGGTGAAGGGTAGGGAAGGTGGTGAAGGGTAGGGAAGGTGGTGAAAGATAGAGAAGATGGTGAAGGGTAGGGAAGGTGATGAACTGTAGGGACGGTGGTGAAGGGTAGGGAAGGTGGTGAAGAGCAGCGAAGATTTTGAAGGGTTGGGAAGGCGGTGAAAGGTAGGGAAGATGGAGAAGGGTACGGAAGATGATGAACGGTACGAAAGGTGGTGAAGGGTAAGGATGGTAGTGAAGGGTAGGAAAGATGGGGAAAGGTATGGAAGATGATGATCGGTAGGGGAGGTGGTGAAGGGTAGGGAAGGTGGCAAAGTGTAGGGAAGATTTTGAAGGGTAGGGAAGGTGGTGAAAGGTAGGGAAGATGGAGAAGGGTAGGAAAGATGATGAACGGTAGGGAAGGTGGTGAAGGGTTGGGAAGGAAGTGAAAAGTAGGGAAGATGGTGACGGGTAGGGAAGTTGATAAACGGTAGGGAAGGTAGTGAATGGTAGGGAAGGTGGTGAAAGATAGGGAAGGTTTTGAAGGGTACGGAAGGTGGTGAAGTGTAGGGAAGGTAATGAAGGGAAGGGAAGAAGGTGAAGGGTAGGGAAGGTGGTGAAGGGTAGGGAAGGTGGTGAAGAGTGGAGAAGATGGTGAAGGGTATGGAAGATAGTGAAGGGTAAGAAAGACGGTGAAGGGTAGGGAAGATGGTGATGGGTAGGGAAGGAGGTGAAGGGTGGGAAGATGGTGAAGGGGAGGGAAGATGCTGAAGGGTAGGGAAGGTGGTGAAGGGTAGGGCAGGTGGTGAAGTGTAGGGAAGGTGATTAAGGGTTGGGAAGATGGTGAAGGTTAGGGATGGTGGTGAAGGGTAGGGAAGGTTGTGAAGGGTAGGGAAGGTAGTGAAGGGTAGGGAAGGTGGTGAAGGGTAGGGAACATGTTGAAGGGTAGGGGAGAAGGTGAAGGATAGGGTAGATGGTGAAAGGTAGGGAAGATGGTGAAGGGTTGGGATGGTGAAGAACGGTGGGGAAGGTGGTGAAGGGTAGGAAAGGTGGTGAAGGGTAGGGAAGGTTTTGAAGGGTACGGGAAGTGGTGAAGGTTAGGAAAGGTGGTGAAGAGTAGAGAAGATGGTGAAGTTTAGGGAAGGGGTGAAGGGGAGGGAAGGTGGTGAAGGGTAGGGAAGATGAAGAAGGGTAGGGAAGATGATGAAGGGGAGGGAAGGTGGTGAAGGGTAGGGAAGGTGGTAATGTGTAGGGAAGATGGAGAAAGGAAGGGAAGTTGATGATGGGCAGGGAAGATGGTAAAGGGTAGGGAAGGTGATGAACGGTAGGGAAGGTGGTGAAAGGTAGGGAAGATGGTGAAGGGAAGGGAAGATGGAGAAGGGTAAGGAAGGGGTTGAAGGGAAGGGAAAGTGATGAAGGGTATGGAAGGTGGTGAAGTGTAGGGTTGGTGATGAACGGGTTGGAAGGTGGTAATGATTAGAAAAGGTGATGAAGGGAAGATGGTGAAAGATAGGGAAGCTGATGAATGGATTGGAAGGTAGTAAAGTGTAGGAAAGGTGATGAAGGGTAGGGAAGATGGCAAAGGGTAGGGAAAGTGGTGAAGGGTAGGGAAGATGGTGAAGGGTAGGGAAGGTGGTGAAGGGTAGGGAAGGTGGTGAAAGATAGAGAAGATGGTGAAGGGTAGGGAAGGTGATGAACTGTAGGGACGGTGGTGAAGGGTAGGGAAGGTGGTGAAGAGCAGCGAAGATTTTGAAGGGTTGGGAAGGCGGTGAAAGGTAGGGAAGATGGAGAAGGGTACGGAAGATGATGAACGGTACGAAAGGTGGTGAAGGGTAAGGATGGTAGTGAAGGGTAGGAAAGATGGGGAAAGGTATGGAAGATGATGATCGGTAGGGGAGGTGGTGAAGGGTAGGGAAGGTGGCAAAGTGTAGGGAAGATTTTGAAGGGTAGGGAAGGTGGTGAAAGGTAGGGAAGATGGAGAAGGGTAGGAAAGATGATGAACGGTAGGGAAGGTGGTGAAGGGTTGGGAAGGAAGTGAAAAGTAGGGAAGATGGTGACGGGTAGGGAAGTTGATAAACGGTAGGGAAGGTAGTGAATGGTAGGGAAGGTGGTGAAAGATAGGGAAGGTTTTGAAGGGTACGGAAGGTGGTGAAGTGTAGGGAAGGTAATGAAGGGAAGGGAAGAAGGTGAAGGGTAGGGAAGGTGGTGAAGGGTAGGGAAGGTGGTGAAGAGTAGAGAAGATGGTGAAGGGTATGGAAGATAGTGAAGGGTAAGAAAGACGGTGAAGGGTAGGGAAGATGGTGAAGGGTAGGGAAGGAGGTGAAGGGTGGGAAGATGGTGAAGGGGAGGGAAGATGCTGAAGGGTAGGGAAGGTGGTGAAGGGTAGGGCAGGTGGTGAAGTGTAGGGAAGGTGATTAAGGGTTGGGAAGATGGTGAAGGTTAGGGATGGTGGTGAAGGGTAGGGAAGGTTGTGAAGGGTAGGGAAGGTAGTGAAGGGTAGGGAAGGTGGTGAAGGGTAGGGAACATGTTGAAGGGTAGGGGAGAAGGTGAAGGATAGGGTAGATGGTGAAAGGTAGGGAAGATGGTGAAGGGTTGGGATGGTGAAGAACGGTAGGGAAGGTGGTGAAGGGTAGGAAAGGTGGTGAAGGGTAGGGAAGGTTTTGAAGGGTACGGGAAGTGGTGAAGGTTAGGAAAGGTGGTGAAGAGTAGAGAAGATGGTGAAGTTTAGGGAAGGGGTGAAGGGGAGGGAAGGTGATGAAGGGTAGGGAAGATGGTGAAGAGTGCGGAAGATGTTGAAGGGCAAGGAAGATGGAGAAGGGTAGGGAAGGTGGTGAAGGGAAGTGAAGGTGGTGAGGGGTAGGGAAGGTGGTGAAGTGCAGGGAAAGTTTTGAAGGGAACGGGAGGTGGTGAAATGTTGGGAAGGTGATGAAGGGTAGGGAAGATGTTGAAGGGTTAGAAATTTGGTGAAGGTTAGGGAAGGTGGTGAAGGGTATGGAAAATGGTGAAGGATAGGGATGATGGTGAAAGGTATTGAAGATAGTAAATGGTTGAGAAGGTGGTGAAGTGTATGGAAGGTAGTGAAAGGACGGAAAAATGATGAAGGGTTGGGAAAGTGATGACGGGAAAGGAAGGTGGTGAAGGGAAACGAAGGTGGTGAAGGGTAGGGAAGGTGGTGAAGGGTAGGGAAGGTGGTGAAGGGTAGGGAAGGTGGTGAAGGGTAGGGATGAGGGTGAAAGGAAGGGAAGGTGTGAAGAATAGGGAAGGTGGTGAAGGGTAGGGAAGGTTGTGAAGGTTAGGGAAGATGGTGAAGGGTAGGGAAGGTGGTCAATGTAGGGAAGGTGGTTATAGGGAGGTAAGATGGTGAAGGGTAAGGAAGGTGGTGAAGGGTAGGGAAGGTACTGAAGGGTAGGGAAGATGGAGAAGGGAATAGAAGATGATGAACGTTAAGTAAGAAGGTGATGGGTAGGGAAGGTTGTGAAGGTTAGGGAAGATGGTGAAGGGTAGGGAAGGTGGTCAATGTAGGGAAGGTGGTTATAGGGAGGTAAGATGGTGAAGGGTAAGGAAGGTGGTGAAGGGTAGGGAAGATGTTGAATTGTAGGGAAGATGGTGAAGGGTACGGAAGGAGGTGAAGGGTAGGGAAGGTACTGAAGGGTAGGGAAGATGGAGAAGGGAATAGAAGATGATGAACGTTAAGTAAGAAGGTGAAGGGTAGGGATAGTCGTGAAGGGTAGGAAAGATGGTGAAGGTTAAGGAAGATGGAGAAGGGTAGGGAAGGTGGTGAAGGAAAGGGAAGGTAGGGAAGGGTAGGGAAGGTGGTGAAGGGTAGGGAAGGTTTTGAAGGGTACGGAAGGTGTAAGGAAGGTGATGAACGGATAGGAAGGTGGTGAAGGGTAGAGAAGATGATGAAGGGGTTTGAAGGTGATGAAGTGGAGGGAAGGTGGTGAAGTGTAGGAAATGTGGTGAAGGGTAGGGAAGGTGGTGAACAGTAGGGAAGGTGGTGAAGGGTTGAGAAGGTGGTGAAGGGTAGGGAAGGTGGTGAAGGTTAGGGAAGGTGGAGAAGGGTGAGAAGGTGGTGAAGGGTAGGGAAGGTGGTGAAGGGTAGTGAAGATAGAGAAGGGTAGAGAAGGTGATGAACGGTGGGGCTGGTGGTGAAGGGTAGGGAAGGTGGTGAAGGGTAGGGAAGATGGAGCAGGGTTGGGAAGGTGATGGACAGTAGGGAAGGTGGTGAAAAAAGGGAAGATGGTGAAGGGTTGTAAAGGTGGTGAAGGGAAGGGAAGGTGGTGATTGATAGGGAAGATGGTGAAGGGTAGGGGAGAGGGTTTAAGGTAGGGAAGGTGGTGAAGGGTAGGGAAGGTGGTGAACGGTAGGGATGATTTTGAAGGGTAGCATAGGTGATGAAAGGTAGGGAAGATGGAGAAGGGTAGGGAAGATGATGAACGGTAGGGAAGGTGTTGAAGGGTAGAGGGTAGTGAAGGGTAGGGAAGGTGATGGAAGGTGGTGAAGGGGAGGGAAGATGGTGAAGGGTAGGTGTTGGAAATTTCCAACACTGATACATTACTATTGTATCATAATACATCACTATTGTATGCTAAGTACAGTAACTATTAACTGTAGTGCTAACATTAATTAATATTTCTTTATCAGAGCATTTATTGCTAACATTCTCACGACATCTAAAGGCAGGATTGCGTCACATAATGTCTATCTAAACATATTTATTGCCAATATGTTAGAGAATTGAATATGGTTCTCTAATTTTATCAGTATTCCGTGCAAAAATTTACTACGGACAATATAACTCCTAATGATCCAACAACCGAGAGTTATTAACTAAGATTATCACTAAATAACAGTTTTATCTGTTACATACGAACGCTATGGAGGAAATAGGAATTCTCTCCATTTCTCGATTAACACCATTTAACGAGAATATGATATTATTTAATTCCCTACAATTGCAATCCTGTTCTCATTAATGCATTATATCAGTAATTACACGGAAAAGAATTCTAAGTGATTACTAAATTCTATTGAGAATGCGAGGGAGGGTTGATGGAGACGCTGGCTTGGAGACGCCACTTGCTCACGAGGCATTGCTAGCGACGCCATCAAAGTACAATGTGCGTCCAGAGAGAGTCGAATTTCCATCAATTCTACGATAGGCCCTTGCAGTTAATCGGCCTAGGAGCGTGTAATTGCTCCAGTAGCAATCTAAGGATTGCTTTGGTGGACAACCAGCAGGTTAAATGCCTTAGTATTATTTATATTATGAGATCTCTGTATAATTTTTACTGTTCACTGTCCATCGTTACGCCACATGACCTCCCCAAACAACAAGTACGTCCACAAGGAATTAATTCTATTCCTTCTATTCAATAGTGATGACAGGTTATTTGGTGTAAACAATTGGTACATTTAATTGGAATTTCAGCTTGTGTTGAAAGCGGTCGTGGTCCTCTCACTTTCCCACGCCACTTGGGCACACGTGTTGCAGCAAATACCAGACGACGCCATCACACCTCTACCTCTATGTTCACTATCACAGCTAAGTAGCTGAATCCTTTTTTCAGTTATTTTCTTTCATTAAGTGACGTTAATAATTAATTACCAGTCAGGAATATTTCGTTTATATGATTTGAGACATCTAGCGCAATTTGATAGCCTCATTAAATTCAAATGAGAATGATTTCTTGTTTAACCATCATATAATATTCTTGTCACTAACCAATTTATTTATTATTTATTTGTATATAACTTAGTAGGAATTACTAATTTTATTCAAGGAAGAACCAGCCTCGATGAAGCGTACTGGGAGTATTTTACTTCTTGTATTAACCCCCCATTTTGTGAAGGACGGAAAGTTTATTTTCGAACATTAATTTATTATACAGTCCATTAATTAATTAAGGTTTAAAGAATAACTCTTATTAGTTCCACTATCCATAGGCACTGGTACTTCAGTCCTTATCCATTATTGATTTATCTGTTTCCCTTTTCAGTAAAAGTAGGGTGGTCCTTCCATTAATTTAAATTAATCTATTAATAAAACATTAATCAATAAATAGTGAGTAAGCTTTCTTCCCAACACAAAAATATGGTCCTCATCAAACCGGATATATTACAATTAATACCATAATCATAACTAATTACCGTGTGTAGTAATCTAGGCTAACCACATTTTATTAATTGTGACTACTGGCAGAGTACCACATAGGTCAGCCTAATACACACCAATATATTTGCTGCTTATACCTCATGTATAAAGTAGCACTAGTGGGACACAGTCAATTACCCACAGCACTCTGACCTATACCTCACACTGAGGTAAGAATCTTCAGGTCACAAGGAGCAACAGCTCACAATTTCTATAATAACTCCACATTAACACCTGCGTTAGAGTGACCTCACCATCTAACTATTATTTATCTAGGTAGTAATGACATCCATCCTACTCGACACCCAGCTGAGGTAATTAATCACCTTAAAACAACAATTTCCTCATTTAAACTTGTTGGCAGTTCAGTAGTGTTCACATTGGTGGAACCTCGCCAACTAAACAATAATAATCGTTGGGGAGTGAGTCCAGAATATTACCAAAGGGCTGCCATATATATAAACTTTTGGCTGAGGAAGAGAGTACAATATGATGCCACTTACATTCAATTTACAGCTAGACCATACAGGCAAAACCTGGCAAGAGATGGTGTACACCTGTCAGGTGAGTCTAGGTCACATGTAGTTGGTCAACACAATCAACCACCATAAAAGGCTGTGGCTAGCAAGCCACATTTATATAAACTATAAAATCTAAAAAACTCAAAAACACACCACAACTATATATTCACATTATTGCACCATAAATTAATTTATGCCAACCTTTATTAGGTAGGAATTTAGGCTGTGATTGTGCTGAGTTTTGCACAAATGCAGACTAAATAACTTTCTTTAGTAGAAACCCTTTCAACTAGTCTTCAACTAGTCAGTAGTGCTTACATTATTCATTCTTGTGCTGACCCTACCAAGGGTGGGATTCAAACTTTAGAGTAACTCTGATTAGAGTATATACATATTAATTATTTTGTGTATTAATTATTTGTGTATATGAATTTTGAGTGCTGCTGAATGATCACTATTACATCTAATGGTGATAATGAAGAGCTAGCTAGAAGAAAATTTTATGGTGACATTCAAGCACTGCTCAAAATCCTTGGCTACTTATTGTTAGGTAGGTACATTTAACCTCGAATGAGGAAGAGTGCAATTTAGCCAGACTAATTTAGGCTATATTCAATTTACTTGTCAACTAATGAGCAAGTACTCAAGATACATTAGTAATACTTATTCAAGTCCTATGAAACTTGGACTTAAATCCACCATGGGTACACCTGAACAGTTAAGGAGAACCTGTATTGGCCTTAAAGGTCATTTAACCAGACTGATTAATAAGTCTGATACTTTGTCTAAAGCAACTCCCATTGATTACTATCAACTAGAAACATCATTGAGAGTAGCTGATCTCTAATTTGATCAAGTCAGTTCTACAATCCAGTCTTATCTCAACCTACTGAATGCAGCTGAAACTGATCCAGATGAAATAGATCAAACTCTAGCAGAAATTTCTCAGTGTGAAGATGAGACTCAAGAGAAACTTAATGTACTATCCAATATAGTAAATCAACATAAATCCAATGCAAATAATACTATGTCTCAATCCAGTAATCAATTACCTGAGGTTCGTCTGCCTACTTTAGACTTACCTACAATTGCAGGGCTGGATGAAGAAAATTGGGACACATTTTGGACTTCATTTGAAGTTCATTTACACAAAAAATCTTTTCATGACCAAGTTTCTAAATTATCTTACCTAATCAGTCTTCTCAAAGGGGAGTCTAAAAAGGTCAAAAATAACCTAGCTGCTCTCACTGAGAGTAATTATGAGGAAGCTATAAAACTACTAAAGTTGAATTATTGCAACAAGGAGTTGAGTATAGCTAACCTTTATTACCAGTTACTGGATCTGAATGCACCAAGTAACCGACCAGACTCACTTCAAAGCTTCAGGCTAGAAGTAGAGTCTCTAGTGAAGGCCTTAGGTTCTAAAGTTGATGTACCAGCCTCAGAATGGTCAGTTAAGTTACTTTTACAGAGGAAATTACCTCGAAATATTTTAGCAGAGATCTGCTCACACTATAAAACAGAGTTTCTCACTCGCGAGCAAATATTCGAGGGATTGAGAATAATGGTTAACAGGTTGAAAACTCATGATAAGATTAAACCTGAATCTAAACAACCTAACCTTGACAACTCAGTCAAACCCAAATCGACTTTGAATAAGTCCAATAAATTCAAACCTAGGACTACTCCATCCACTGGGAAAAGGAGTGGTAGCGTAGGTATATATTCAGTATCTCCTTCTGACGTTACGACTGATGTGTCTACTAAAAAGACAAACTCAGCCAGAAAGAGAAAGTGTCTGTTCTGCGAACAAGAACATGTCACCTACAAATGCAATGTTTATCCTAAATTTAATACCAGGATTAAACGGCTACAAGAATTACACAGATGCACCAAGTGCATGGGTTCTCATGATCCCAGTAAATGTGTAGTACATCTACGGTAGTGCAGTAGATGCAACAAAGGTGTGCATCATTATACCTTATGTAGAAAAACTTCTTCACAATCTGTGATCCTTAGGGAGGATTCTATGAATTCTACAATATTGCAAGGTACACCAAGAAATAAATGTACTTGCTACTGAGTCAGGCAATAATGCTACTCTGCCTACAGCTCAACTCAAACTAATTGATAGGAAGTCTAGAGTTAACACTAGAGGTCTCTTTGATCAAGGATCACAGAAAACTTTCATCACACAACAATTAGTCAAGCAGTTGAAATTAAAACCTGCCGAAAGTGTGAGACTGAATAACTCTGGGTTCTTGACTGATAGTGGACCTCGTGAATACCAAGTAGTCAAGGTGTTAGTGAGACTTGGATCTTCCACTAGTCCGATACAAGCGGTGGTAGTAGATAAACTTCCTTCAGACCTGCGGGTCACAGGACTAGCTTGCACTGCGAGATATCTCAGAGGTAACCGCATGAGGCTAGCAGATAAAAAAAAAAAAAAAATGACTGCCTAACAGATGTTGGTATCCTAATAGGCGCTGACTATTATAACAAATTTATAACAGGATGTACCAGACAACATGGAATGAATTTGTTCTCCACACCTTAATATATTATGAGTGTTGGTATCATGCCAGATACCTAGAGACTTGGTTAATTTATCTGGAAGATTTTCATATTCACTTCGATACGTCTCTTGTTGACCACGTATGATCTAGTAGAGGATAGGATTGGGAAACTTATGCCTCATAAGGTGATTTGATAAAATGCTATGCCCAAGATTACCATCAGAGTGCCGGCGGGCTGATAGGCTAAATAGCCTCGGCTTCCATCAGTTTTTGTCCAGTCGTGATGGTCAATTGGATTAAGGCATCCTGTACATACCATTTCCTTTGCTCCTGGCAGTATGGGTTCGACTCACTTCTGAGATGTGAGTTTTCAGTTGCAAATAGTCCTGGGGACCATTCAGGTTTGTTCTCATTTCTGTTCCTCTTGTGTGCCCCAAAGAATGAGGTAATATGATAAAATGCTATGCCCAAGATTACTATCAGAGAACCGGAGGGTTGATGGGCTAAATAGCCTTGACTACCATCAGTTTTTGTCTGGTCATGATATTTAAGTGGATTAAGGCGTCCTGTACATACCATTTGCGTTGCTCCAGTCTGTATAGGTTCGAGTCACTTCTGAGGTGTGAGTTTTCAGTTGCAAATAGTCCTGGGGACCATTCAGGCTTGTTCACTTTTGTGTTCCTCACGTGTGCCCCAAGGAATGAGGTGATTTAATAAAATGCTATACCCAAGATTACCATCAGAGTTCCGGCGGACTGATGGGGTAAATAGCCTCGGCTACCATCAGTTTTTGTCCAGTCGTGTTGGTAAAGTGGATTAAGGCGTCCTGTACATAACAGTTGCGTTGCTCCTGGCAGTATGGGTTCGAGTCACCTCTGGGGTGTTAGTTTTCAGTTGCATATAGTTCTGGGGACCATTCAGGCTTGTTCGCATTTGTGTTCCTCATGTGTGCCCTAAAGAATGAGGTAATTTGATTAAATGCTATGCCCCAGATTACTATATGAGTGCCAGCGGGCTGATGGGCTAAATAGCCTCAGCTACTGTCAGTTTTTGTCCGATGTGATGGTCAAGTAGATTAAGGCGTCCTGTATATACCAGTTGCGTGTCTCCTGTCAGTAATGGTTCGAGTCAATTCTGGGGTTTGAGTTTTCAGTTGTATACAGTCCTGGGGACCATTCAGGCTTGTTCTCATTTGTGTTCCTCACGTGTGCCCCAAAGAATGAGGAAATTTGATAAAATGCTATGCCCAAGATTAACATCAAGGTACCGGAGGGTTGATGGGCAAAATAACCTTGGCTACCATCAGTTTTTGTCTGCTCGTGATGGTCAAGTAGATTAAGGCGTCCTGTACATACCATTTGCGTTGCTCCTGGCAGTATGGGTTCGAGTCACTACTGAGGTATGAGTTTTCAGTTGCAAATAGTCCTGGGGACCATTCAGGTTTGTTCTCATTTCTGTTCCTCTTGTGTGCCCCAAAGAATGAGGTAATTTGATAAAATGCTATGCCCAAGATTACTATCCGAGAGCCAGAGGGTTGATGGGCTAAATAGCCTTGACTACCATCAGTTATTTTCCGGTCATGATATTTAAGTGGATTCAGGCATCCTGTACATACCATTTGCGTTGCTCCTGTGTGTATAGGTTCGAGTCACTTCTGAGGTGATGGGCTAAATAGCCTGATGGGCTAAATAGCCCCGGCTACCATCAGTTTTTGTCCGGTCCTTTTGGTCAAGTGGATTAAGGCGTCCTGTACATAACAGTTGCGTTGCTCCTGGCAGTATGGGTTCGAGTCACCTCTGGGGTGTTAGTTTTCAGTTGCATAGAGTCCTGGGGACCATTCAGGCTTGTTTGCATTTGTATTCCTCACGTGTGCCCTAAAGAATGAGGTAATTTGGTTAAATGCTATGCCCAAGATTACTATCAGAGTGCCGGAAGGTTGATGGGCTAAATAGCCTTGGAAACCACCAGTTTTTGTCCGGTCATGATATTTAAGTGGATTAAGGCGTCCTGTACATACCATTCGCGTTGCTCCTGTCTGTATAGGTTCGAGTCACTTCTGAGGTGTGAGTTTTCAGTTGCAAATAGTCCTTTGGACTATTCAGGCTTGTTCGCATTTGTGTTCCTCACGTGTGCCCCAAAGAATGAGGTGATTTGATAAAATACAAGCCCAAGATTACCATCAGAGTGCCGGCGAACTGATGGGCTAAATAGCCTCGGCTACCATCAGTTTTTGTCCGGTCATGATGGTCATGTATATTAAGGTGTCCTGTACATACCAGTTGCGTTGCTCCTGGCAGTATGGGTTCGAGTCACATCTGGGGTGTGAGTTTACAATTGCATAGAGTCCTGGGGACCATTCAGGCTTGTTTGCATTTGTATTCCTCACGTGTGCCCTAAAGAATGAGGTAATTTGGTTAAATGCTATGCCCAAGACTACTATCAGAGTGCCGGAAGGTTGATGGGCTAAATAGCCTTGGAAACCACCAGTTTTTGTCCGGTCATGATATTTAAGTGGATTAAGGCGTCCTGTACATACCATTCGCGTTGCTCCTGTCTGTATAGGTTCGAGTCACTTCTGAGGTGTGAGTTTTCAGTTGCAAATAGTCCTTTGGACTATTCAGGCTTGTTCGCATTTGTGTTCCTCACGTGTGCCCCAAAGAATGAGGTGATTTGATAAAATACAAGCCCAAGATTACCATCAGAGTGCCGGCGAACTGATGGGCTAAATAGCCTCGGCTACCATCAGTTTTTGTCCGGTCATGATGGTCATGTATATTAAGGCGTCCTGTACATACCAGTTGCGTTGCTCCTAGCAGTATGGGTTCGAGTCACATCTGGGGTGTGAGTTTACAATTGCATATAGTCCTGGAGGCCATTCAGGCTTTTTTGCATTTGTGTTATTCACGTGTGCCCCAAAGAATGAGGTGATTTGATAAAATGCTATGCCCAAGATTACCATCAGAGTGCCGGTCGGGCTGATGGGCTAAATAGCCTCGGCTACCATCAGTTTTTGTCCGGTCATGATGGTCAAGTGGATTAAGGCGTCCTGTACATACTAGTTGCGTTGGTCCTGCCAGTATGGGTTCGAGTCACATCTGGGGAGTGGGTTTTTAGTTGCATATATTCCTGGGTACCCTTCAGGCTTGTTTGCATTTGTGTTCCTCACGTGTGCCCCAAAGAATGAGGTGATTTGATAAAATGCTATGCCCAAGATTACCATCAGAGTGCCGGCGGGCTGATGGGCAAAATAGCATCGGCTTCCATCAGTTTTTGTCCGGTCATGATGGTCAAGTGGATTAATGCGTCCTGTACATACCAGTTGTGTTGCTTCTGGAAGTATGGGTTCGAGTCACTTCTTGGGTGTGAGTTTTCAGTTGTATATAGTCCTGGGGACCATTCAGGCTTGTTCCTCACGTGTGCCCCAAAGAATGAGGTGATTTGATAAAATGCTATGCCCAAGATTACCATCAGAGTGCCGTTGGGCTGATGGGCTAAATAGCCTCGGCTACCATCAGTTTTTGTCCGGTTGTGATGGTGAAGTGGATTAATGTGTCCTGTACATACCAGTTGCGTTGCTCCTGGCAGTATAGGTTCGAATCACTTCTGCGGTGTCAGTTTTCAGTTGCATATAGTCCTGGGGATCATTCAGGCTTGTTCGCATTTGTGTTCCTCACGTGTGTCCCAAAGAATGAGGTAATTTGATTAAATGCTATGCCCACGATTACTATATGAGTGCCAGCGGGCTGATGGGCTAAATGGCCTCGGCAACTGTCAGTTTTTGTCCGATGTAATGGTCAAGTGGATTAAGGCATCCTGTATATACCAATTGCGTGTCTCCTGTCAGTATGGGTTCGAGTCAATTCTGGGGTGTGAGTTTTCAGTTGTAATCAGTCCTGGGGACCATTCAGGTTTGTTCTCATTTCTGTTCCTCTTGTGTGCCCCAAAGAATGAGGTACTTTGATAAAATGCTATGCCGAAGAATAATATCCGAGAGCCGGAGGGTTGATGGGCTAAATAGCCTTGACTACCATCAGTTTTTTTCCGGTCATGATATTTAAGTGGATTCAGGCGTCTTGTACATACTATTTGCGTTGCTCCTGTCTGTATAGGTTCGAGTCACTTCTGAGGTGATGGGCTAAATAGCCTGATGGGCTAAATATCCTCGGCTACCGTCAGTTTTTGTCCGGTCGTGTTGGTCAAGTGGATTAAGGCGTCCTGTACATAACAGTTGCGTTGCTCCTGGCAGTATGGGTTTGAGTCACTTCTGGGGTGTTAGTTTTCAGTTGCATATAGTCCTGGGGACCATTCAGGCTTGTTTGCATTTGTGTTCCTCACGTGTGCCCTAAAGAATGAGGTAATTTGATTAAATGCTATGCCCAAGATTACTATCAGAGTGCTGGAGGGTTGATGGGCTAAATAGCCTTGGCAACCACCAGTTTTTGTCCGGTCATTATATTTAAGTGGACTAAGGCGTCCTGTACATACCATTTGCGTTGCTCCTGTCTGTATAAGTTCGAGTCAATTCTGAGGTGTGAGTTTTCAGTTGCAAATTGTCCTGGGGACTATTCAGGCTTGTTCGCATTTGTGTTCCTCACGTGTGCCCTAAAGAATGAGGTGATTTGATAAAATGCTATGCACGAGATTAACATCAGAGTGCCGGCGGGCTGATGGGCTAAATAGCCTCAGCTACTGTCAGTTTTTGTCCGATGTGATGGTCAAGTGGATTAAGGTGTCCTGTATATACCAGTTGCGTGTCTCCTGTCAGTAATGGTTCGAGTCAATTCTGGGGTTTGAGTTTTCAGTTGTATACAGTCCTGGGGACCATTCAGGCTTGTTCTCATTTGTGTTCCTCATGTGTGCCCCAAAGAATGAGGTAATTTGATAAAATGCTATGCCCAAGATTACCATCAGGGTACCGGAGGGTTGATGGGCAAAATAGCCTTGGCTACCATCAGTTTTTGTCTGTTCGTGATGGTCAAGTAGATTAAGGCGTCCTGTACATACCATTTGCGTTCCTCCTGGCAGTATGGGTTCGAGTCTCTTATGAGGTATGAATTTTCAGTTGCAAATAGTCCTGGGGACCGTTCAGGTTTGTTCTCATTTCTGTTCCTCTTGTGTGCCCCAAAGAATGAGGTAATTTGATAAAATGCTATGCCCAAGTTTACTATCCGAGAGCCGGAGGGTTGATGGGCTAAATAGCCTTGACTACCATCAGTTATTTTCCGGTCATGATATTTAAGTGGATTCAGGCGTCCTGTACATACCATTTGCATTGCTGCTGTGTGTATAGGTTCGAGTCATTTCTGAGGTGATGGGCTAAATAGCCTGATGGGCTAAATAGCCTGATGGGCTAAATAGCCTCGGCTACCATCAGTTTTTGTCCGGTCGTTTTGGTCAAGTGGATTAAGGTGTCCTGTACATAACAGTTGCGTTGCTCCTGGCAGTATGGGCTCGAGTCACCTCTGGGGTGTTAGTTTTCAGTTGCATAGAGTCCTGGGGACCATTCAGGCTTGTTTGCATTTGTGTTCCTCACGTGTGCCCTAAAGAATGAGGTAATTTGGTTAAATGCTATGCCCAAGATTACTATCAGAGTGCCGGAGGGTTGATGGGCTAAATAGCCTTGGCAACCATCAGTTTTTGTCCGGTCATGATATTTAAGTGGATTAAGGCATCCTGTACATACCATTTGCGTTGCTCCTGTCTGTATAGGTTCGAGTAACTTCTGAGGTGTGAATTTTTAGTTGCAAATAGTCCTTTGGACTATTCAGGCTTATTCGCATTTGTGTTCCTCACGTGTGCCCCAAACAATGAGGTGATTTGATAAAATGCTATACACAAGATTACCATCAGAGTGCCAGCGGGCTGATGGGGTAAATAGCCTCGGCTACCATCAGTCTTTGTGGGGTCATGATGGTCTAGTGGATTAAGGTGTCCTGTACATACCATTTCCGTTGCTCCTGGCAGTATGGGTTCGAGTCACTTCTGAGGTGTGAGTTTGCAGTTGCATATAGTCCTGGGGACCATTCAGGCTTGTTCACATTTGCGTTCCTCACGTTTGCCCCAAAGAATGAGGTGATTTGATAAAATACAAGCCCAAGATTACCATCAGAGTGCCGGCGAACTGATGGGCTAAATAGCCTCGGCTACCATCAGTTTTTGTCCGGTTGCGATGGTCAAGTTGATTAAGGCCTCTTGTACATACCAGTTGCGTTGCTCCTGGCAGTATGGGTTCGAATCACATATGGGGTGTAAATTTACAGTTGCATATAGTCCTGGGGACCATTCAGGCTTGTTTGCATTTGTGTTCCTCACGTGTGCCCCAAAGAATGAGGTGATTTGATAAAATGTTATGCCCAAGATTACCATCAGAGTGCCGGCGAGCTGATGGGCTAAATAGCCTCGGCTACCATCAGTTTTATTCCGGACGTGATGGTCAAGTAGATTGAGGCGTCCTGTACATACCAGTTGCGTTGCTCCTGGCAGTATTGGTTCGAGTCACTTCTCGGGTGTGAGTTTTCAGTTGCATATAGTCCTGGGGACCATTCAGGCTTGTTCACATTTTTGTTCCTCATGTGTGCCCCAAAGAATGAGGTGATTTGATAAAATGCTATGCCCAAGAATACCATCAGAGTGCCGGTGAGCTGATGGGCTAAATAGCCTCAGCTACCATCATTTTTTTTCCAGTCGTGATGGTCAAGTGGATTAAGACATCTTGTACAAACCAATTGCGTTGCTCCTGGCAGTATGGGTTCGAATCACTTCTGGGGTGTGAGTTTTCAGTTGTATATAGTCCAGGGGACCATTCAGGCTTGTTTGAATTTGTGTTCCTCACGTGTGCCCCAAATCATGAGGTGATTTAATAAAAATGCTATTCCCATGATTACCATGAGAGTGCCGGCGGGCTGATGGGCTAAATAGCCTCGGCTACCATCAGTTTTTGTCCGGTCGTGATGGTCAAGTGGATTAAGGCATTCTGTACATATCAATTTCGCTGCTCCTGACAGTATGGGTTCGAGTCACTTCTGGGCTGTGAGTTTTCAGTTGCATATAGTCCTGGGGACCATTCAGGCTTGTTTGCATTTGTGTTCCTCAATTGTTCCCTAAAGAATGAGGTGATTTGATAAAATGCAATGCCCAAGATTACCATCAGAGTGCCGGCGAGCTGATGGGCTAAGTAGCCTCGGCTTCCATCAGTTTTTGTCCGGTCATTATGGTCTACTGGATTAAGGTGTCCTGTCCATACCATTTCCGTTGCTCCTGGCAATATGGGTTTGAGTCACTTCTGAGGTGTGAGTTTCCAACTGCATATAGTCCTGGGGGCCATTCAGGCTTGTTCCCATTTGAGTTCCTCATGTGTGCCCCAAAGAATGTGGTGATTTGATAAAATGCTATGCCCAAGATTACCATCTGAGTGCCGGCGGGCTGATGGGCTAAATAGCCTTGGCTACCATCAGTTTTTGTTTGGTCGAGATGGTCAAGTGGATTATTGCGTCCTGTACATTCCAGTTGCGTTGCTCCTGACAGGCTGTATGGGTTCGAGTCACATCTGGGGTGTAAGTTTTCTGTTGCATATAGTCCTGGGGACCATTCAGGCTTGTTCACATTTGCGTTTTTCACGTGTGCCCCAAAGAATGAGGTGATTTGATAAAATGCTATGCCCAAGATTACCATCAGAGTTCCGGCGAGTTGATGGGCTAAATAGCCTCAGCTACCATCAGTTTTTGTCCGGTCGTTATGGTCAAGTGGATTAAGGCATCCTGTACATACCAATTGCGTTGCTCCTGGCAGTATGGGTTCGAATCACTTCTCCGGTGTGTGTTTTCAGTTGCATATAGTCCTGGGGACCATTCAGGCTTGTTCACATATGCGTTCCTCACGTGTGCCCCAAAGAATGAGGTGATTTCATAAAATGTTATGCCCAAGATTACCATCAGAGTGCCGGTGGGCTGATGGGCTAAATAGCCTCGGCTACCATCAGTTTTTGTCTGGTCGTGATTGTCAAGTGGATTAAAGTGTCTTGTACACACCATTTGTGTACCTCCTGGCAATATCGGTTCGAGTCACCTCCGGGTTGGGAGTTTTCACTTGCATATAGTCCTGGGGATCATTCAGGCTTGTTTGCATTTGTGTTCCTCATGTGTACCCCAAAGAATGAGGTGATTTGACAAAATGCTATGCCCAAGATTACCACCAGAGTGCCAGCGGACTGATGGGATAAATAGTCTCGGCTATCATCACTTTTTGTCTGGTCGTGATGGTCAAGTGTATTAAGGCTTCCTGTACATACCATTTGCGTTGCTCTTGGCAGTAAGGGTTCGAGTCACTTCTGTGGTGTGAGTTTTCAATTGCAAATAGTCCTGGGGACCATTCAGGCTTGTTCGCATTTGTGTTCCTCACGTGTGCCCCAAAGAATGAGGTGATTTGTTAAAATGCTATGCCCAAGATTACTATCCGAGTGCCGGCGGTGGGGTGGTTCAAATAGCCTCGGCTATCACCTCATTTTGTCCGGTCGTGATGGTCAAGTGGATTAAGGCGTCTTGTACATACCAGTTGCGTTGCTTCTGGGAGTATGGGTTCGAGTCACTTCTGGGGTGTGAGTTTTCAGTTGCATATTGTCCTGGGGACCATTCAGGCTTGTTCGCATTTGTGTTCCTCACGTGTGCCCCAAAGAATGAGGTGATTTGGTAAAATGCTATGCCCAAGATTACTATCCGAGTGCCGGCGGTGGGGTGGTTCAAATAGCCTCGGCTATCACCTCATTTTGTCCGGTCGTGATGGTCAAGTGGATTAAGGCCTCTTGTACATACCAGTTGCGTTGCTTCTGGGAGTATGGGTTCGAGTCACTTCTGGGGTGTGAGTTTTCAGTTGCATATTGTCCTGGGGACCATTCAGGCTTGTTCGCATTTGTGTTCCTCACGTGTGCCCCAAAGAATGAGGTGATTTGGTAAAATGCTATGCCCAAAATTACTATCCGAGTGCCGGCGGTGGGGTGGTTCAAATAGCCTCGGCTATCACCTCATTTTGTCCGGTCGTGATGGTCAAGTGGATTAAGGCGTCTTGTACATACCAGTTGCGTTGCTTCTGGGAGTATGGGTTCGAGTCACTTCTGGGGTGTGAGTTTTCAGTTGCATATTGTCCTGGGGACCATTCAGGCTTGTTCGCATTTGTGTTCCTCACGTGTGCCCCAAAGAATGAGGTGATTTGGTAAAATGCTATGCCCAAGATTACTATCCGAGTGCCGGCGGTGGGGTGGTTCAAATAGCCTCGGCTATCACCTCATTTTGTCCGGTCGTGATGGTCAAGTGGATTAAGGCGTCTTGTACATACCAGTTGCGTTGCTTCTGGGAGTATGGGTTCGAGTCACTTCTGGGGTGTGAGTTTTCAGTTGCATATTGTCCTGGGGACCATTCAGGCTTGTTCGCATTTGTGTTCCTCACGTGTGCCCCAAAGAATGAGGTGATTTGGTAAAATGCTATGCCCAAGATTACTATCCGAGTGCCGGCGGTGGGGTGGTTCAAATAGCCTCGGCTATCACCTCATTTTGTCCGGTCGTGATGGTCAAGTGGATTAAGGCGTCTTGTACATACCAGTTGCGTTGCTTCTGGGAGTATGGGTTCGAGTCACTTCTGGGGTGTGAGTTTTCAGTTGCATATTGTCCTGGGGACCATTCAGGCTTGTTCGCATTTGTGTTCCTCACGTGTGCCCCAAAGAATGAGGTGATTTGGTAAAATGCTATGCCCAAGATTACTATCCGAGTGCCGGCGGTGGGGTGGTTCAAATAGCCTCGGCTATCACCTCATTTTGTCCGGTCGTGACGGTCAAGTGGATTAAGGCGTCTTGTACATACCAGTTGCGTTGCTTCTGGGAGTATGGGTTCGAGTCACTTCTGGGGTGTGAGTTTTCAGTTGCATATTGTCCTGGGGACCATTCAGGCTTGTTCGCATTTGTGTTCCTCACGTGTGCCCCAAAGAATGAGGTGATTTGGTAAAATGCTATGCCCAAGATTACTATCCGAGTGCCGGCGGTGGGGTGGTTCAAATAGCCTCGGCTATCACCTCATTTTGTCCGGTCGTGATGGTCAAGTGGATTAAGGCGTCTTGTACATACCAGTTGCGTTGCTTCTGGGAGTATGGGTTCGAGTCACTTCTGGGGTGTGAGTTTTCAGTTGCATATTGTCCTGGGGACCATTCAGGCTTGTTCGCATTTATGTTCCTCACGTGTGCCCCAAAGAATGAGGTGATTTGGTAAAATGCTATGCCCAAGATTACTATCCGAGTGCCGGCGGTGGGGTGGTTCAAATAGCCTCGGCTATCACCTCATTTTGTCCGGTCGTGATGGTCAAGTGGATTAAGGCGTCTTGTACATACCAGTTGCGTTGCTTCTGGGAGTATGGGTTCGAGTCACTTCTGGGGTGTGAGTTTTCAGTTGCATATTGTCCTGGGGACCATTCAGGCTTGTTCGCATTTGTGTTCCTCACGTGTGCCCCAAAGAATGAGGTGATTTGGTAAAATGCTATGCCCAAGATTACTATCCGAGTGCCTGCGGTGGGGTGGTTCAAATAGCCTCGGCTATCACCTCATTTTGTCCGGTCGTGATGGTCAAGTGGATTAAGGCGTCTTGTACATACCAGTTGCGTTGCTTCTGGGAGTATGGGTTCGAGTCACTTCTGGGGTGTGAGTTTTCAGTTGCATATTGTCCTGGGGACCATTCAGGCTTGTTCGCATTTGTGTTCCTCACGTGTGCCCCAAAGAATGAGGTGATTTGGTAAAATGCTATGCCCAAGATTACTATCCGAGTGCCGGCGGTGGGGTGGTTCAAATAGCCTCGGCTATCACCTCATTTTGTCCGGTCGTGATGGTCAAGTGGATTAAGGCGTCTTGTACATACCAGTTGCGTTGCTTCTGGGAGTATGGGTTCGAGTCACTTCTGGGGTGTGAGTTTTCAGTTGCATATTGTCCTGGGGACCATTCAGGCTTGTTCGCATATATATATATATATATATTGTGATGGAAAAAAGAAGTGTAGGTGTTCGGCAGTGCTCCCAATGGCTGATGTCAATGCCTATCACATTTATGA
Organism: Procambarus clarkii; assembly: GCF_040958095.1. Lineage (NCBI taxonomy): Eukaryota > Metazoa > Arthropoda > Malacostraca > Decapoda > Cambaridae > Procambarus > Procambarus clarkii. The sequence continues at coordinate 31,885,847 of NC_091169.1, forward strand.
AAAAAAAAGATGACTGCATAGCTGTTGTGTCCTGTGGCAAAGTAAGGCAAAACAAGCAAAACAAATAGTATGAACAATGAAAATTTAATTAAATCGAAAACAAATTATGAATAAGACAATTCCTTAGCTATGAACAGTGCGAACTCACAAGATTATAAATTCAAAATATATGAAAATAATATAGTGGTGACATTACTCTAAAATGGATAAAGACAAAATGAAACTAACAGGTGCTGAGAATAAAGCGCTGGCTGAGAACATCCACTAATAGACAGAGCATATATCAGATGGTTGTTTCAGCTTGAGAGCACAGGATATTCTGATTCCAATGGCTGGTACAGGCCCAGACATCTTCTAGGTAGATGGCGCTAAGGTGCAGAAGTGCAGTGGTGCAGACGTTGATTCACCAGTCAGAAGCGGGCAGGCTGGAAATGCTAGTTTGGTGATCGGCGACGAGGGAGGGGTGAAGGTGGAGAGCGAGTGTGTGATACGTTTGCGCCTAGCAAAACGTATCTGACCAAATATGTACTACACTTGCTTGTAGTATTTAGATGTTGTAGATGTACTGAAGTAACATGACGATAGGAAAGAGCAGGCCAAATCTCTCTTGAAGGAGATTATCGTTACAATATATATATATATATATATATATATATATATATATATATATATATATATATATATATATATATATATATATATATATATATATATATATATATATATATACATATATATATATTTATATATATATATATATATATATATATATATATATTTATATAAATATATATATATATATATATATATATATATATATATATATATATATATATATATATATATATTGTCACGTGGAGGTGGGCCGTGGCTCTGCTAACACTCGGCTGCTAGGGGCTCAAAAGGCCGAATACTGAGCCCCTCCGACTCCCGGGATTCACCGGAGTCTCCTTGGTCACACAGGAGAGGACCAACAATGCCCACCTCCGCAAGGTCTTTGCTTCCACCACAAAAAGGGGGGTGCCACTGATTCACCCTGGAAGCCCTTCAGTCAAACACGGGGAAACTGCTGTTAACAGTTCCGGCCTAGACCCGTGGAGGAGTGAAGGAAGACTCAGGCTTACCTTATAACAATAACCTCCCTGAGTCTTGCCTGCCAGACAAAAGGGTTGCAGGAACTCTTTTCCCGCCTGTTCTCTATCTTCTTCTTAACAAGGTCGCCAGCTGGGTTATTATATCTGCACCCCAGCAATGCAGTTCAGTGGGTGTATTATATATTGTTTGTAGCCAGAAGGTTGCTACTCCCATAGATCTGCTACTAGACTGTCGGCCCAGGGTACTCTCCCAGGAAGGTCTGTGTGGCTTTACCTCTCTCTAGCCACTACGTTACTAGTTGCCACCATTCAGGCACTGATACTGATCGGATGGCTATGGGTACACTTTTATATAGGTCCGTGCTGTCTTTACCACTCTCCAGGCAATAAGAACTTCTATAGAGAATGTAGTGTTCCCTAGGTGGTACTATGATAACCTTCGTGTATGCTCATAGAGAAATATTATAAATGGAGGCACACTTAAACAAAATGATAAAATGTGTGAATTTATTTATGCAAATTACATGATCACACATACAATCACAAGTAATACATGAATATGAAAATAAGGATAATAAGTCTGGAGATCGTCAGCCTCTTCTTCCGCGACCTCCAACACTCCTTCAACTGGGCAGAAAGACAGGAGTCCCACACTCTCTCACAGGAGGGCCTCTTCACTGTCCTGCCGTCCATATACACTGTCCTCTCTGACAGTCCTGGACACAAGCTGCCTTTCAGCCTATTCTACTACTAAAGTATTAATGTCCTATTGCCACATACATAAGTAAATATTGTGGCCTAACTAGCCTACTCACACAAGGGGTAATGGGAGGGAAAATGATCTACCTTACATTCCTGGCTCACGACGCCTGTCCCTCGATGGTGTGAGGTTCCCACGCTTCCTGAGTCGATCCTTGACGATCCAGGAACGTTCCACAGGTCCTCAAGTGTCGTGGAGCCTTCGCGTCGTCGCCGTTCCAATCCCTGAGATTCAGCTACCCCAATCCTGGTTCATCGATGGGCACTGAGCCAACCACTATTTTCCCACACTCACCCCTTCCACAAGGCGTTGCTGCTTGTCCTAGGAACGGTGTCGTCCTTCCAAAACCCTCAGTGGATGTGACTCAGTCACAGCTAGGCTTGCCCGCCACGTCTTTCCAGGCCCTCAACGTCCAGCGTCGCCGCCCAGCGTCGAAGCCGAATATTTTCTAAGTTTGGCACTCTTTTGCTCAATAAACTTGGTTCCTCTTTGCTTCCCAGAAGGACGGGGTCTCCAATACATGAGATGGGCTGCGATAGCCAGCTCTAATCCACTAAGAAAGGCTTGTAGAGCCTCAAATCATTGAGAGCAGACCGAGGTGCGTCCTCTCGCCTCCAAGGTCAGGTCAACTCTGACGTTGGCGCCGCCCGGGGCACTCGGTAACGTCATAGCGGGCTCTGATTGGTCGCCCGCGACCTAAGTCGGCCAATCCGCGATCGGCTAGTGTCCCTTCCAAACCATTATATCTGCATTAGGGGATACTCTTTCATTTTATATCAGGGCGCCAATTTCCCCTTACTTACAACTTATAATGTAACTTCCTCCCTTAACTGGCAGCTGGTCTGGTCGCCACATATATCAATAGACTCCCTGAACCTCAGAGAATCAGTAGGGAGAGCTGATATGACTCTTAAAGCAGGCAAACGAAAGAAATAGGAGAGGGCACCGTAACAATATATATATATATATATATTGAATAGAAGTGTTTGTAGAAAGCCTATTGGTCCATATTTCTTGATGCTTCTATATTGGAGCGGAGTCTTGAGGTGGGTAGAATATAGTTGTGCAATAATTGGCTGTTGATTGCTGTTTTTTTTTTTTTTTTTTTTTTTTTTTTTTTTTTTTTTTGTATTAATAGGGTATTAATTTCATCAACACAAGACAGAACAAGAGTATTAATAGGGTATTAATTTCAACAACACAAGACAGAACACGAAACAATGGATATTGAATAGAAGTGTTTGTAGAAAGCCTATTGGTCCATATTTCTTGATGCTTCTATATTGGAGCAGTCTTGAGGTGGGTAGAATATAGTTGTGCAATAATTGGCTGTTGATTGCTGGAATCTCCAGCAATCAACAGCCAATTATTGCACAACTATATTCTACCCACCTCAAGACTCCGCTCCAATATAGAAGCTTCAAGAAATATGGACCAATAGGCTTTCTACAAACACTTCTATTCAATATATATATATATATATATATATATATATATATATATATATATATATATATATATATATATATATATATATATGTCGTACCTAGTAGTCAGAACTCACTTCTCAGCCTACTATGCAAGGCCCGATTTGCCTAATAAGCCAAGTTTTCATGAATTAATGTTTTTACGACTACCTAACCTACCTAACCTAACCTAACCTAACTTTTTCTGCTACCTAACCTAACCTAACCTATAAAGATAGGTTAGGTTAGGTTAGGTAGGGTTGGTTAGGTTCGGTCATATATCTATGTTAATTTTAACTCCAATAAAATAAAATTAACCTCATACATAATGAAATGGGTAGCTTTATCATTTCATAAGAAAAAAATTATAGAAAATATATTAATTTAGGAAAACTTGGCTTATTAGGCAAATCGGGCCTTGCATAGTAGGCTGAGAAGTGCGTTCTGGCTACTAGGTACGACATATATATATATATATATATATATATATATATATATATATATATATATATATATATATATATATATATATATATATATATATATATATATATGCATAAGCAACAGGGCTCCATTAAGGAACATATAATCTCTTCCCACAACCAAACCATCGCCAGAGAAATCCTAGTAAACAACACAGAAATCATCGATAGATACAGCGATAGCAGGCGGCTTGACGTTTGCGAGGCACTACACATCAAGAAGTCAACACCAGCAATCAACAGCCAATTATTGCACAACTATATTCTACCCACCTCAAGACTCCGCTCCAATATAGAAGCATCAAGAAATATGGACCAATAGGCTTTCTACAAACACTTCTATTCAATATCCATTGTTTCGTGTTCTGTCTTGTGTTGATGAAATTAATACCCTATTAATACTCTTGTTCTGTCTTGTGTTGATGAAATTAATACCCTATTAATACCACATCTTGTTCTGTCTTGTGTTAATGCCACATCACCCCTTCCACCTCACTCAAATGTAGATATAAAATCGGAGATGCGTAAGTTCTATTCAGTTGTGTATTTGTGAACTTAAGTCTTTGAAAATGTAATAAGTTTTACGAAACGCGCTCGTGTCACGTCAGACTAAAAAATAAAAATGAATTTTGGAGAATTGATTTTTGATTTACCTCCAACAGTGAAAAGAAATGTACGAAAGATTGAGAAAATTCGTGTTAGAATTATTAATCTTACTTTTTCGGTCATATTTAATAATATATAAATATATATATATATATATATATATATATATATATATATATATATATATATATATATATATATATATATATATATATATATATATATATATATGTGTCGTACCTAGTAGCCAGAACGCACTTCTCAGCCTACTATGCAAGGCCCGATTTGCCTAATAAGCCAAGTTTTCATGAATTAATATATTTTTTCTAATTTTTTTCTTATGTAATGATAAAGCTACCCATTTCATTATGTATGTGGTCAATTTTTTTTTATTGGAGTTAAAATTTACATAGATATATGACTGAACCTAACCAACCCTACCTAACCTAACCTAACCTATCTTTATAGGTTAGGTTAGGTTAGGTAGCCGAAAAAGTTAGGTTAGGTTAGGTTAGGTAGGTTAGGTAGTCAAAAAACAATTATTTCATGAAAACTTGGCTTATTAGGCAAATCGGGCTTTGCATAGTAGGCTGAGAAGTGCGTTCTGGCTACTAGGTACGACATATATATATATATATATATATATATATATATATATATATATATATATATATATGTCGTACCTAGTAGCCAGAACGCACTTCTCAGCCTACTATGCAAGGCCCGATTTGCCTAATAAGACAAGTTTTCATGAAATAATTGTTTTTCGAGTACCTAACCTACCTAACCTAACCTAACCTAACTTTTTCGGCTACCTAACCGAACCTAACGTATAGAGATAGGTTAGGTTAGGTTAGGTAAGGTTGGTTAGGTTCGGTCATATATCTACGTTAATTTTAATTCCAATAACAAAAAATTGACCTCATACATAATGAAATGGGTAGCTTTATCATTTCATAAGAAAAAAATTAGAGAAAATATATTAATTCAGGAAAACTTGGCTCATTAGGCAAATCAGGCCTTGCATAGTAGGCTCAGAAGTGCGTTCTGGCTACTAGGTACGACATATATATATATATATATATATATATATATATATATATATATATATATATATATATATGTCGTACCTAGTAGCCAGAACTCACTTCTCAGCCTACTATGCAAGGCCCGATTTGCCTAATAAGCCAAGTTTTCATGAATTAATATATTTTCTCTATTTTTTTTCTTATGAAATGATAAAGCTACCCATTTCATTGTGTATGAAGTCAATTTTTTTTTATTGGAGTTAAAATTAACGTAGATATATGACCGAACCTAACCAACCCTACCTAAAATGGGTAGCTTTATCATTTCATAAGAAAAAAATTAGAGAAAATATATTAATTCAGGAAAACTTGGCTTATTAGGCAAATCGGGCCTTGAATAGTAGGCTGAGAAGTGAGTTCTGGCTACTAGGTACGACATATATATATATATATATATATATATATATATATATATATATATATATATATATATATATATATATATATATATATATATATATATATATATATATATATATATATATATATATATTATTAAATATGACCGAAAAAGTAAGATTAATAATTCTAAAACGAATTTTCTCAATCTTTCGTACATTTCTTTTCACTGTTGGAGGTAATTCAAAAATCAATTCTCCAAAATTCATTTTTATTTCTAGTCTGACGCGACACGAGCGCGTTTCGTAAAACTTATTACATTTTCAAAGACTTTAGTTTACAAATACACAACTGAATAGAACTTAAACATCTCCGATTTTGTTTATATCTACATTTGAGTGAGGTGGATGGGGTGAGGTGGCATTAATAGGGTATTAATTTCATCAACACAAGACAGAACAAGAGGTGGCATTAGTAGGGTATTAATTTCATCAACACAAGACAGAACACGAAACAATGGGTATTGAAATGGAAGTGATTGTAGAAAGCCTATTGGTCCATATTTCTTGATGCTTCTATATTGGAGCGGAGTCATGAGGTGGGTAGAATATAGTTGTGCAATAATTGGCTGTTGATTGCTGGTGTTGACTTCTTAATGTGTAGTGCCTCGCAAACGTCAAGCCGCCTGCTATCGCTGTATCTATCGATGATTTCTGTGTTGTTTACTAGGATTTCTCTGGCGATGGTTTGGTTGTGGGAAGAGATTATATGTTCCTTAATGGAGCCCTGTTGTTTATGCATCGTTAAACGCCTAGAAAGAGATGTTGTTGTCTTGCCTATATACTGGGTTTTTTGGAGCTTACAGTCCCCAAGTGGGCATTTGAAGGCATAGACGACGTTGGTCTATTTTAAAGCGTTCTGTTTTGTGTCTGGAGAGTTTCTCATGAGTAGGCTGGCCGTTTTTCTGGTTTTATAGTAAATCATCAGTTGTATCCTCTGATTTTTGTCTGTAGGGATAACGTTTCTATAAACAATATCTTTCAGGACCCTTTCCTCTGTTTTATGTGCTGTGGAAAAGAAGTTCTTGTAAAATAGTCTAATAGGGGGTATAGGTGTTGTGTTAGTTGTCTCTTCAGAGGTTGCATGGCGTTTCACTTTCCTTCTTATGATGTCTTCGACGAAACCATTGGAGAAGCCGTTGTTGACTAGGACCTGCTTTACCCTACAGAGTTCTTCGTCGACTTGCTTCCATTCTGAGCTGTGGCTTAGAGCACGGTCGACATATGCGTTAACAACACTCCTCTTGTACCTGTCTGGGCAGTCGCTGTTGGCATTTAGGCACATTCCTATGTTCGTTTCCTTAGTGTAGACTGCAGTGTGGAAACCTCCGCTCTTTTCCATGACTGTTACATCTAGAAAGGGCAGCTTCCCACCCTTTTCCATCTCGTAAGTGGAACGCAGCACAGAACTCTGCTCAAATGCCTCCTTCAGCTCCTGCAGATGTCTGACATCAGGTACCTGTGTAAAAATGTCGTCAACATACCTGCAGTATATGGCCGGTTTCAAGTTCATGTCGACTAAGACTTTTTGCTCGATGGTACCCATGTAGAAGTTTGCAAACAGGACACCTAGGGGAGAACCCATGGCGACCCCATCTACTTGCTTATACATGTGCCCATCCGGGCTCAAGAAGGGTGCCTCTTTAGTACAAGCTTGGAGTAGTTTCCTTAGAATATTTTCGGGTATGTCAAGAGGAGTACAGGCTGGATCACGATACACTCTGTCGGCCGCTGATGAGGCTGAACTGAACTGAGGGGGGCTCCTGAGCTCGCACGAGGCAACGCCGCCGTCTTTGACTGCTGGCTTTGTATAAATCACACTGCACTAGTATATTTAATGAATCCACTGGTTAACTGGTTCATCCGGTACTAAGATGACCAAATAATGTGGGTTCAAAGGACCAAATATTCCGGTTCCGAAGGTCCAAATAATGTGGGTACCGACCTGTGAGATTTATATTTATTTAATTTATATGAATTTATATTTACGTTAATTTATATATTTCGATAGCAATTTGTATGATGATAAGTGGACTGTATTTCTGCAATAATCTCACAAATCGATCCTCTACACATTAGGGGGGGGGTTTATATTAAATTTATATATATGCAGCCAATCAAACTACAGTATTAACTACACATTAGTGTACATTGAAGAGGCTCCTTATCTTATTGTACAGCAGGCCTTAGTCTACCAGGTATAACCAGGATGTAGACACCAAATTATCCTCTTTGAGGTAGCTTCCATCACCCAGTAACTGGTACACAAAGCATGCTTCCTCGTCTTGACCTGTCAAAAGGGCGCTAGCTGTAAAGCCAGAATCCTAATATATGACAGCTATATCAGAGAAAACACTGTACAAGGAACCATAAAGACCTAGGCTTAATTATCTTGTTTGAGTCGATCATTCGTGTTCTAACCGGTGCGCCCTATCTACTGACATTAATGGCCAAAAAATGATTAGATAAACGGGTTTCGGAAAGACACTTCCCTTGAGATTGATGTTAGCGTGTTGATGATGGCAGATCACTACTCTGATCTTCCATAACACTTCGTCCAAGAGAATTTATAGGAGCCGAATTTGCTCCACGACTCTGGTCTAAGTACAATAACAATGGCTGACCACTCCCTCCTCACTGACGCTACTGGCCTACATTGTCCAGATGACAGTAAGTGATAGAAGGGTCACATTTACTCTATTTTAATTCTGATAATTAAGTTAATTTATATGAGATGTTTTTATGATGGTAAAGTCCAAAGACTAATGTATTTAAGAATAATTCCCACCATAATAGGTGGTGAATTTATAATAGTATGTTGTAACAAACTAGGCTGTTGTAAGAATTATTCCAGAAGGTTCCAGAAGTTTCGTGTAGGGACCTGACCTCGACAACGCACATTCCTCTGGGGATTAGCAGGTCTGAGTCACAAATGGCGGGTGTCTCTGTTCATAGTTGCGTATAATGAATCATCCTATAGTATTCAGTAATTTAGAGAAATTAGCCTTTATTCATTTTGTATTAAAATTGTATTGTATAATATTCCTGGTTATAGTACCAAGAGTATTCTAATTATTAGGAGATTTGAGTTAAGTCACCATCAGTGACGTCACGAATCAGATCTAAGTTGTAAGGCGCGAGTGACCGGCGGTCATAGGTCATCAGAGTTGACATGTCCACTATTTCTCAAAGTTCAAGTAACCATTTTGGGGAACGAGAACAGCTCTGCCGTTAGATGCTTGTGTAATTTAATTTCAGTAAAATAATTCAACCAGTCTGGATCAATTCAGTACAAACAGAGGTTAATTGTTATAACTTAAACCTTGCTAGTAACTTGGTAAAACTTAGACTATGCGGAAGGATACAATGCTCTAGTCTGGGGAAGACCAGACGAGGAGAGATCAGTGTGGACTCCAGATCAACTGGGAGACGTCAACCATCTTACCTCCCCCAACATCTGAGCTGGTCGCCCAAGGTAGAGTTGCTTTATGAGCTCTTATAGGGATAGTCAATTCATTGCCGTTCAGGTCAAGTAGGGAGTGAACATCTTTAGATTTTGTTTTAGTTTTCTTTTAATAAATTAATTAGTTAATAATTTGCATTTTTATTATTTCCATGTGTATGTGAACTTGTCCTGGTCACGTGGTCCACACGAGGCAGAGTTGGATTGGGCGCCGATTCTAACACCAAATCGGAAGTCATCTCTACCGTGTAATCAATTCCACACTCAAGGTCATCGGTTATAGTGGGGATCAAGCCCCAAGGTTGATTAATTAGCATGATCGATCCAGACCTCGATCATTGCTCTGTGTTACTGGTCTGGTGGTGGCGGCGGAGGCGACTCTAGGGTTTTGCTCAAAGTCTATGTCACGTCATACGGATTGTAGAATCCTAAGTCGGTCAATCGTCTTAGGACCACGTGGCATGGAGTCGGCTTTAGTAAAAGTTTTGGAGTCCCTTGTAGAGAATAAAAAGTAAGTATACGGGTAGAGGGGGAGAAGAAGGAAAGATAATTCGAGAAACCCTCCCCGTGTTACAATGGTGCACAGCGGTGGTTTCAACAATTTTGTTTGAAATTGTTGAAAGGCTCACGCGTCTAGCCATGCGAACACGATCGTGGATGCTAAGGAGACAGCCGCGGGCCAGGATTAGCAGTGCGCCTCACAACAGTGCGTTTGAGTGGGGATTGGCGAATCTTGGGTCATGTGGGCTTATATGATTAAGGTTTAGTTAGTAAGATTAGGCTGTTAAGTTTTATTGAAAAGGAGACCGCTCCGAGTTGATTGGACTGGGTACCATACTCGACCCATTGCAATTAATTCAGAGGTGTTGGGAGCCGCCATACTCTCAACAGCAGTTCCTTGTGGGCTGTCTGGGCGGATATATCTGTGGGACGCCAGGAGATAGGTCCGAGGGCGTTAGTAGACGACCCAAAACGCTAGGAAAAACGTACATCCGTGAAGGGCGTTGTGGCCTCCGAGGGACGGACTAGTAACCTACCTAGCAGCGATTCAACAACTAAGTGATCGCACACTTAGTGGAGGTTGAGTCGTCCCTAGTCTTAATTGTTGCTGAAAGCTGCGTGTCGCTCTGTTAGAACCTAGATGGTCGAGACCCCTAGGCTAGGTGTGGTACGGCGAGCCGGTAGGAGCAATTATAAGATTAAGTCGAGTGTATCTTTGAATTAAGTATACTAAATTTATAAAGTAATTCCGTTTATTTGCGTTGTTCTAGAGATTAATTTTTTTTCCCTAAATTCAATACCCGGTTAAATGTTTTTCCCAAGTGTTAGTATTTTCTTGCATATTAGGCTAAGTGTGTACATTAAGTTTTGCTATTCCCTGTTGTATTAGTCTAAGTCAGAGGTGTGGATTTCTAGAACGGAGTTAATCCTCTGGACTTAGGGCTATAGGTCGGTCACTATAGTAAGTGAAGGAGTTTGTTAAGGGATAGTAATTTTCGTGTAAATAGTTCATAGAGCTTGTGGAAATATTTCTCAGTATTTCGGGATAAGTTTTCGGCTAAGTCCACGTCGGAAAGTCGTTAACTGTAATTAATTTGTATTCGTGGGTCACGTGTATGATCTGGGCGTCATTAGGATTCCCCAGTCTATGCGAGTGATATTTTTTCTAGCTTTACCAGTAAGACGGTAGAATTGTGTTTTTAGACTTAGAATTTTCTTTTGTGGAAACGTAGGTGAAACATTTTCTAAGTCCAGCCTTGGGCTAGAATCGTACATTTTGGTGAAAATTCGAATTTTCATGTTTCGTGTAAATTCTAGGGTCAGTATTATTCTCTAGTGCGCGCAAGGGACGTAATTCTGTTCGTAAGCATTAAACAGTGTTTATTACATTTTTGCCGAATTTAGTTATTTTTCGAGAAAATCGTGTTGTAATTTTGTCAGAGTCCACTTGAGGTGAAAATCTCGGATTTTGACGAAAATTCGAATTAGTGAGTGTTGAAACCGCCCGATGTGTCAGTATTGTTCGGCCTACAGCGTCAGTATTAAATAATAACGTATTTATATCTGGGAACGAGAAACCCAATTTTTTGTGAATTAAAGGAGTTTTGTGATATTTGGGGTGATAGAATTTTTTCCCTCGGAGTCAGGAAAATTGGCAGAGTCCAGCATTTGAGTGAAAACGCAGTTTTTTTTATAAAAATTCAATTTTTGGTAAGCAAATATATGTCCTGGGTGTCTATATTAATCGCTAGAGCGGTTTATTAACGTAAAATTAGTTTTTTTCCTTCAGAACAAAAATTTTGATTTTTCAGGGTTTAAGCGAAAAGCGCGGGACTTAGTTTTTTTCAGTGCAGCTGGTCCCGCTCCATCAGTCATCAGTGGCCACGCTGCTCACTTCAAGCGCGTTTAGTATTCAAGTACAGTAAATATTCTTTATTAATCCATCACGAGTGCTGCGCGTTAGTTGCATTATCATTTAAATTGTTTTATATAAATTAGATTCTTTATTTTTTTTAACGTAAAGGACTTAGGTTTCAGCAATAGAACTGCGGGATATTTCACGGTCAGACGCAAGTGCGGGGCAGACACTCATTCATCGAATTCACTTCAGCGATTCTCTCGATTAATTGTTGTATTTCCTATTTTGAGAATTTAGTAGTTTTCTCTTGGAAAAGAGTTGTGATTTTTTTTATATTGTGTAAGATCACGGTTGTAGTGAGTCCGGGTCGAGGGTGTACTAAAGGGTAGTTTAGAAGAGACATGGCACACCAGGAATCACAGAAAATGTTTAACCCAGATAGTGACCAGTCAGTAGGGACCAGTGGGAGTGGAAGTGTAGAGGACAGCACTTCTTCCGACACCACTGGGGACCGCTCAGGTACACCTCATCCGTCACTACAACAACCCCAACCCCACCTCCCATACCAACCCCACCCTCAATTCCCATACCAACCCCATCCTCAATTCCCATACCAACCCTTCCCCCAACCCCAGGCCACCCCATACCCATTCCAACCCCAGGCCACCCCATACCCATTCCAACCCCAGGCCACCCCATACCCATTCCAACCCCAGGCCACCCCATACCCATTCCAACCTCAGGCCACCCACACCATACCTCAACCCCAACCTCAATCCACACCCCAACCCCAGGCCACTCACACCATACCTCAACCCCAACCTCCATCCACACCCCAACCCCAGGCCACCCACACCATACCTCAACCCCAACCCCAGGCCGCCACAGCCTTAGACGGGCAGATGCGCGCGGAGACGCCGGGCACTCGGTTGTCGCCATACGTAGAGGCGTTAAGTAAAGGCGAGAGAGCCAAGCCGAGTAACTGTGGCGCGGGTTCATCAGGCGGGAAGCAGCCCTCAGCTGCAAGTTCGAGCCACCCTTCGCGGGGTAACAACAGGGATCCGCGGAGGTGTTATTCCTGCGGGAAGCGCGGGCATATACAGAGGGACTGTAAAGTCACTATTACGAGAGCATGAAAGCAGGCTCCTAGTGATGGTAGGCCTACTTTTGAGGTGAAAGTGGAAGGTGTGAGATTGACAGCTTTTGTCGATACAGGAAGCCAGGCAACGGTAATTAAAAAGTCAGCCTTCAGCAGTTTTAAGTATGCACGTCTTAAACGTTGCGCAAAAACATTAACAGCGGTCAATGGGGAAAAGATTGAGATCGTAGGTCAAGGTACAGTTAATTTTGAGATTGATGGGGAATTGCAGCCTCACACATGTACGATCGTAGAGAACCTTAATTTCCCTGGTCACATCTTAATGGGAACTGATTTTCTGTCGCGATTTGATTATTCCTTGTCTGCTCAAAAAGGGGCTAGGAACTGCAGGTTACAGTTGGGACAGACTTCCTACCCAGTGGAGATGATCGACCATCCCCCAGTTGTAGCTTCAATTAAGAGGAAGCAGAAATATAATGCGCACTATCCAAAATTGATTTTTAAGTCTCTTCCAGACACAGTTAAGAGGTCATGCGCATTGCATGCATTGACCAAACAGAGTTGCCCACCACATTCTGTTAAATTTATTAAAGTAGCCGTGGGACGTCACATACAACCAGGTACCACCCTTCAGGTGGCTGGGAGATGTGATAGCTTATTAATTCCTCATCACTTAATTGTAGTGCTCGATAAAGGGGCACTCATTCCAGTTGTCAATCTTTCATATAAGACTTTTCGCTTCAGGGCAGGTGATAGGGTATCTCAGGGAACCATGGTGGAGGACACAGAAATCTTTCACCATGAGTCAGCTGAGACGCCAACCGGCACTGCACAATGTAGTACATTGCACATGGTAGATACGAAAACTCCATCCAAAATACAATACGAGACGAGAAATGTTGCACAGAATGTAGAGGAAGTAGAAAAATTAATTTCAGCACTTGATTTGCAACATGTTGCACAGGCGGATAGGAAGGCGCTGAGAGGAGTTTTACGAAAATTCCCGAAATTGTTTGCGACAGAGGATGACCAGATTGGTCTCCTTGATAAGATCGAGCACACCATTCCCACTGGTGATCATTTGCCTGTGTACACAAGACAGTGGAGGTTGCCGGAACAAGCGAAGAACGTTATCAGGGAAGAGTGCCAGAAAATGTTGAGACAGGGCGTGATAGAGCCTAGTACGTCACCGTGGCTCTCTCCTGTTGTGCTAGTTCGGAAACCGGACGGTAGTTATCGTTTCTGTGTTGACTACCGGAAGGTGAACGAATTAACTAAGGGTGACGTGTATCCGTTGCCCCGAATACAGGAGATAATAGATCAATTTGGTGCGGCTAAGTATTTCTCAACTCTGGACGCAAAATCGGCGTATTGGGCGATTCCGGTGGCAGAACAAGATAGGGAAAAAACAGCATTCTCGGATGGTAGGCACACTTATCAATTCCGTAGGATGCCGTTTGGTTTAAAGACAGCGCCTTCGTCGTTTCAGAGGGCCATCAACTTTATCCTTAGTCCGGTACTGGGTAGGCATTCTTTAGCGTACCTGGATGATGTGATATATTCCAGGACGTTTGAGGAACACCTACGGGACTTGACTGAGACTTTGAAGTTGTTAGACCAGGCAGGTTTCCGGCTGAATGTTCAGAAGTGCACCCTGGCGGCTCAGAAATTCAAATTTCTGGGGTTCCAGGTGTGCCCAGACGGTATCCGACCTGACCCAGATTCTTGCCGCGCCATTGCTGACAGGCCTACTCCAAGGACAGTAAAGGACGTGCGTAGGTTTTTGGGGGCGGCCGGATATTTTCGTCGTCATATTGAAGGTTTCGCTGGCATTTCAGCACCCCTGACTGATCTGACAAAGAAAAATGCGACGTTTGTGTGGAAATCTGAACATGACGAGGCCTATCGCAAACTGAAAGACCAACTAATCACGACACCGGTATTGGCTATTCCTGATTTTGAGAAAGAGTGGGAAGTGCACACTGACGCCAGCGGTATCGCTATTAGCGGGTGCTTAATTCAGCGAGATGCGGATAATTTACCCCATCCGGTAGCCTATTTCAGTAGGAAGGTCAAAGGACCTGAAGTTCGTTATTCAGCTACGGATCGGGAGGCACTGGCAGTAGTAGAATCAGTTAGGTATTTCGAGCCTTACCTATTTCAGCGGCATTTTGTAATCTACACAGACCATCGATCGTTAACACACATATTTAAGAAGCGAACAAAATGCCCACGAATGTCACGCTGGTCTCACGAACTTTCGGCCCACTCATTCCAGATCTTGTACAAGCCTGGTCCAGCACATGTTGTGCCAGACACGCTAAGTAGAAATATAGCGGCAGTTCAGATTAATGAAAATATTGAAACCATTCCATCAGATAAAATGAGAGAATACCAGATGAGCGAGCCTAGATGGAAAGAAATTATTGAGTATTTAGAAGGAGGAAAATACCCGAAGAAGAAAAAGAAGTTACCTATTCATGATTTTGAAATGAAACAGGGCGTCCTGTATTATGTTAATAGCCAGAATGATAGGGCAGTATTTCAGCTAGTTATTCCGGACGCGTTGCGGTCATCAACGTTAAAGCTTGCGCATGCTTCTAAAATTGCAGGGCATCCGGGGGTCTTTAAAACCCACCTGAAAGCAAAGTCTCTATTTTATTTTCCAGGATTACTTTCTGAAGTAATCAATTTCGTGAAGTCGTGCCCTCGTTGCCAGAGGAGGAAAGGCACCCTTAAGGTACAAGCCCCACTTCAGGAATTTCCTGAAATTCGTGAGCCGTTAGATCGTGTGGGGGCCGATTTGATTGATTTACACCACAGTCATTCAGGTAACAGATACGTGTTGGTGCTAGTTGACCATCTGTCTAGGTACACTACACTAGTTGCATTACCTCAGAAGGATTCTCGTACGGTTGCAGATGCGTTCTTGCGTAGGTTCGTTACTGTATTCGGACCTCCTAAAGCTTTAGTCTCTGATCGGGGTCAAGAATTCAATGGGAATATATTTAGAGAAGTGTGTAAGATTTTAGAGACAACTTCGGCTTTTACAACAGCCTACCACCCACAAGCAAACGGAATGACGGAACGGACTAATCGTTCAGTCAAGGATATGCTTGCAATCCTTGCTGAACATGATGCAAACACCTGGGATGAACACCTACCCTATGTTCAGTTCGCCTTGAATACTGCCATCCACCAATCAATTAACACCCAACCACTTCATTTGTTTACTGGTAATTCATGCAATTTCCCCTCAGGTCTGCTTAACAGACATAATGTTGCATACGGGGAGGACTATCCTTCAGAGGTCCTTGGAAAAATGAGAAATGCATGGAATATTACAGCTGAAGCGTCCAAGAAGGCACGGACTCGGTATGCTCATTTTTATGACAAGAAAGTGCGCCCTCTTGAGTTGACGGAAGGAAGCCTCGTATTGAGAGTGAATGAGGCTGCGCCCGCCAATCAGAGCAGGAAACTAGCTCCGAGGTGGCGAGGACCATATAGAGTAATTAAAAGGGCGGGGCCGGTTAATCTTGTTATAAAAGGAGTGTTCGAGGACCAGGTGGAAAGGACAATTCATGTGAATAAATTGAAACATTATCATGCTAGAGAGGAATTAGAACTGCCTTCAGCGGGTCTAGTTCCTGACTCAGCAGTGCTGACTCATGGCTTCACCGACGAGTCAGGGGATGAGGATGACCCTCTGTCATCGCTCATCAGTAGTCAGGTGCAGTCTCGCCACCCTATGGTGACGAGATCTCGCGCTATACAGTAAAGTAACTTCCTTGGTTAGTATAATTTAGTATTCATTAGATTTTCCTGTAAAGGCAATGAGGTGTACTATCGCTATACTTGACTCAGGTAGCAACTTTTACCGTGCTCTGGGGTTCCACATCCACCAAACCCAGAGTATATCTATGCTTCCGCTGTGTTGTGTCTGTCTGTTCCCAGGTCTGATTGGTACACCGACCCAGTTGTTCCAGCCACACGTGAACCCTTGTCTGTAAAGACCGAGGGGGGAGGCACGTTACACAAAGCCCTCCCCCACCAGACCCAGTAACCCTTACATCAGTTACTTTGGGGAGGAGTGACTATCCAAGAGTCACCCGGCCGACGCCTCACGTCACTAACGAGGTTGTCAGGGCCAGCGAGCTGTCCACATTATAGCAGTCACCGGAGGTGCCATACAACGCCGGGGTAGCTATCTCGAGATCACCACTACCCACCTGCTGCGTCATCAAGACTGCAGCCATTCCAGCAGTGTTGGAGGAGAGGTCAAGAAATGGAAAGCACGTAGCAGTACTCAAGAATTTCGCCGGAAGATTAATGATTACGTCATCTGAAGTAACAAGAAAGCAGAACTAAGGCGGTCACAGGTGGAAGGCACGGTTTCCCTACAGAGTACCGGGACTCGCCAATAGAAGGTCGCAAAATTGTCTCCTTTGGCCTAAAGTCGGCGGTACGAGGGTATACACAGTTGGTGGTTACGGCCTAGTAACCTGGTGACATCAAGAAACGCCGGAGATGACGTGAGCAATGACGGAAGACGAGATTCACCTGTTCTGCAAACAAGCAACCCGCCTCTACGACCCTCTAACATCACTCCTGCTACGAGACACTGTTGGTACATCCAGTCCTGCCCTGCTGTGGTCATCTGCGACGTCAAGTTTTACATCAAGACTGCCGTGTGAACTGTGAGCAAGATTACTGGCCGAAGTAACAGTATTCTACAGCTGTCACTTGGCACTCCGCTCTACTACACTCTGTCGTCATTCAAGAGTACCGGATGGGAGTACAAGAGGACCAGGTATTGATGTCTACACATGGGAAGAAGCAAGATCGACACCGTCATCGTCAGCGACTACATTCAGCATCCAGCAGCATCGATTTTTTTTTCTTTTCGATTACTCAATATGAACAATTGATACAAACAACAAAGTGGCTCTGAACATCTGTGTAAAGAATATCTGGACACTTTTGTTTAAATGTTGAAAAACAGAGTTAGAATCACAATACTTTTTAAATGTTGAAAAACAAATTTAAAATAATTCTGGTATAATATATGAAAATCTTACTCTAGAAATTGGTCATTGATTAACATCGAAGCCCCTGTGTAATTGTCTCAGCCCTGAACAAACGGTTATGGAAAATTATGTTGTGATACTTTTGCAGAATGTTTGAACACAGGAGAGGCGGACCAATATAAACATTGACACTCTTACAGTGAGTGCGGACACTTGGCTGTACAGTCAGCTAAAACCTGTGATATAGTATAGGAATTTTTTTTGCTTATATTTTTAGATACATGTAATAAACGTTAGGTGTGTTCCTTAGCATGTCAAGGTTGACACTGAGTGGGGAGTGGGTAGTACACGGAGGTGAACTTGATAGTTCCGTAGTACGCTCCCGGATGACTGAAAGTTCAGTCTGAAGATATAACTTTAATGTTCATGTTTGAGCACGGTGTGGCCGGCTCTAGAGGACACATGAACTTGGCTAGTGAAGAGCCAAGAGATTTTAATAGCTAGTCTTTGATGATAGAGTAGGGACATGTTATTTAGCTATGTCAGTAAGGATAGGATGTATGTTTCCTGATGTTGGAGGATTGCTGTCAGTTGACAGCTGAGAAATTTATGAATTTAAACATGTTGATGTTGGACACTCAAATATTTGTCAAATTTTATTAGTTAGGTTAGCTTTTGTTTGTGGCATGAGTTGAATTGTGGGTTTGGATACTAAACCTCGTGATTTTTAACAAATTAACAAGGTTTACTAAGTGCTTGTGCGGGGGGGGGGGGGGGGGGGGTTGTAACAAACTAGGCTGTTGTAAGAATTATTCCAGAAGGTTCCAGAAGTTTCGTGTAGGGACCTGACCTCGACAACGCACATTCCTCTGGGGATTAGCAGGTCTGAGTCACAAATGGCGGGCGTCTCTGTTCATAGTTGCGTATAATGAATCATCCTATAGTATTCAGTAATTTAGAGAAATTAGCCTTTATTCATTTTGTATTAAAATTGTATTGTATAATATTCCTGGTTATAGTACCAAGAGTATTCTAATTATTAGGAGATTTGAGTTAAGTCACCATCAGTGACGTCACGAATCAGATCTAAGTTGTAAGGCGCGAGTGACCGGCGGTCATAGGTCATCAGAGCTGACATGTCCACTATTTCTCAAAGTTCAAGTAACCATTTTGGGGAACGGGAACAGCTCTGCCGTTAGATGCTTGTGTAATTTAATTTCAGTAAAATAATTCAACCAGTCTGGATCAATTCAGTACAAACAGAGGTTAATTGTTATAACTTAAACCTTGCTAGTAACTTGGTAAAACTTAGACTATGCGGAAGGATACAATGCTCTAGTCTGGGGAAGACCAGACGAGGAGAGATCAGTGTGGACTCCAGATCAACTGGGAGAGGTCAACCATCTTACCTCCCCCAACATCTGAGCTGGTCGCCCAAGGTAGAGTTGCTTTATGAGCTCTTATAGGGATAGTCAATTCATTGCCGTTCAGGTCAAGTAGGGAGTGAACATCTTTAGATTTTGTTTTAGTTTTCTTTTAATAAATTAATTAGTTAATAATTTGCATTTTTATTATTTCCATGTGTATGTGAACTTGTCCTGGTCACGTGGTCCACACGAGGCAGAGTTGGATTGGGCGCCGATTCTAACACCAAATCGGAAGTCATCTCTACCGTGTAATCAATTCCACACTCAAGGTCATCGGTTATAGTGGGGATCAAGCCCCAAGGTTGATTAATTAGCATGATCGATCCAGACCTCGATCATTGCTCTGTGTTACTGGTCTGGTGGTGGCGGCGGAGGCGACTCTAGGGTTTTGCTCAAAGTTTATGTCACGTCATACGGGTTGTAGAATCCTAAGTCGGTCAATCGTCTTAGGACCACGTGGCATGGAGTCAGCTTTAGTAAAAGTTTTGGAGTCCCTTGTAGAGAATAAAAAGTAAGTATACGGGTAGAGGGGGAGAAGAAGGAAAGATAATTCGAGAAACCCTCCCCGTGTTACAATGTGGTAATGATATCCCGTTTTCTATAGACGGAAATTCCACTACAAGTTACATTTTCTATGGGTTAACTTGTGTATACAACACAGCAATATTATCTGCCTGTATGATGTTATTAAATGGTGTCGGATTTTCCGACAATAATATATATAAATGATTTAGATTCAGGTTTGAGTAGCAACATTTGCAAATTTGCCGATGATACGAAAATCAGTAGGGAAATTAATTCGGAGGACTCACTATCACTTCAAGTTGATCTAGATAGGGTTTTGAAATGGTCAAAGGATTGGCAAATGCAGTTTAATGCTGATAAATGTAAAGTTCTGAGGCTAGGTAATGATGATAGAGTTACAAGATACGAGCTAGATGGTGTTGAGATTGCGAAGTCGGATTGCGAAAGGGATCTGGGAGTTATGATTAATAAGAATTTAAAACAAAAGGATCAATGCATGAATGTTCGTAATAAGGCGAATAGGACACTGGGTTTTATTAATCGAAGCGTTAGTAACAAGATACCTGGTGTGGTTCTTAAGCTATATGTCACGATCTGGGAGTTATGATTAGTAAGAATTTAAAACAAAAGGATCAATGCATAAATGTTCGTAATAAGGCAAATCGGACACTTGGATTTATTAATCGCAGCGTTAGTAACAAGACACCTGGTGTGGTTCTCAAGCTATATCTTGCTCTAGTTAGGCCCCATTTAGATTATGCAGTTCAGTTTTGGTCGCCATATTATAGAATGGATATAAATTCACTTGAACGTGTCCAGCGTAGGATGACTAAGTTAATTCCCCAAATTAGAAATCTTTCATATGAAGAAAGATTAACAAAGCTTAAGTTGCATTCACTGGAAAGGCGAAGAGTTAGGGGTGACATGATAGAGGTTTACAAGTGGATGAATGGACATAACCGGGGGGGATATTAATAGGGTATTAAAAGTATCAACACAGGACAGAACACGAAACAATGGATATAAATTGGATAAGTTTAGATTTAGGAAAGACTTGGGTAAATACTGGTTCAGTAACAGGGTTGTTGATTTGTGGAACCAATTGCCGCGTAACATTGTGGAGGTGGGGTCCCTCGATTGTTTCAAGCACGGGTTGGACAAGTATATGAGTGGGATTGGGTGGTTATAGAATAGGAGCTGCCTCGTATGGGCCAATAGGCCTTCTGCAGTTACCTTTGTTCTTATGTTCTTATGTTCTTATATCTTGCTCTGGTTAGGCCCCATTTAGATTATGCAGTTCAGTTTTGGTCGCCGTATTATAGAATGGATATAAATTCACTTGAACGTGTCCAACGTAGGATGACTAAATTAATTCCCCAAATTAGAAATCTTTCATATGAAGAAAGATTAACAAAGCTTTAGTTGCATTCACTGGAAAGGCAAAGAGTTAGGGGTGACATGATAGAGGTTTACAAGTGGATGAATGGACATAACAGGGGGGATATTAATAGGGTATTAAAAATATCAACACAAGACAGAACACGAAACAATGGGTATAAATTGGATAAGTTTAGATTTAGGAAAGACTTGGGTAAATACTGGTTCAGTAACAGGGTTGTTGATTTGTGGAAACCAATTGCCGCGTAACGTGGTGGAGGTGGTGTCCCTCGATTGTTTCAAGCGCGGGTTGGACCAGTATATGAGTGGGATTGGGTGGTTATAGAATAGGAGCTGCCTCGTAGGGGCCAATAGGTTTTCTGCAGTTACCTTTGTTCTTATGTTCTTATGTTCTTATGTCAATTCACCAATGGGAAGTGTGCTGGCTGGAAATGGTAGTTTGGCGATTGATGAGGGTGTGTGGCGACAGTGAGGAGGGGGAGGTGGAGAGCGAGTGTAGGGTTTGTATACAGTTAGAAGAAGTGGTTAGAGGTGTTTGTTTGGGTTTAAACTGTTAGTAGATAGAGGTATGGGAATTGATTTGGAGGAAGGAGGTAATAAAAATATGTGTTTGTGGGAGAAAGGAATTGGCAAAACGATCAGGGAAAGAGAAGTTCCGCAAAATAACAATTCAATTAGGGTATATTACACTAACAGTAGAAGTCTAAGAAATAAAATTAACGAATTAAATGCTCTTGTCTGCACAGAAAGAATAGATATTATTGCACTTACCGAAACGTGGATGAATGTAGAAAATAGAGAACTATTAGCTGAATATCAAATATATGGATTTAAACTATTTCACACAGATAGATATATTAGACGAGGAGGTGGAGTAGCCATATATGTTAGGGACAATTTGAAATGTAGTCTCAAAGAGGGAATCAAAACAGAGCCACACACAGAAACTATTTGGATTGAATTAAACGAAAAAGCTAATAATATTATAATAGGAGTAATATATAGGCCACCAAATTTAGACAGAATGGAAGCAAAGCATCTATGGGATGAAATATCTAGAGCATCTAGATCTAACAGTATTTATGTCATGGGTGACTTTAATTTTAGCGGAATAAACTGGTTGAACAAAACAGGGAATAGTGAAGCAGAAGATTTTCTAGAATTAATTGACGATTGCTTTCTTACGCAACACATTAAGGAACCAACACGGGAAAATAATATTTTAGATTTAGTGTTAACTAACAGGGAAACGCAAATTAATGACATCGAAATAGGGAGTGAGCTAGGGAGCAGTGATCACAAAGAAATCAGATTTAGCATAGAATGGAATAGACCAGTAGGAGAAAATTCTGTTAAAGTGCCAGATTTTCGAAAAGCTGATTTTAATAGCCTAAGAAATTTTTTGGGTCAAATTGATTGGAAAGTCTTGGGTATGGGGTGGGGGCCGGTCTTGGAGCGAGACATGAACCCAGCGATAGGTGACTTAAATGGGGATTTCGATGTGGATTCAATATATTACTTATTTAAGTTTTTAAGAAAGGAGATAGATCACTTGCGTCTAACTATCGACCAATTAGCCTAACGTCTATTGTGGGAAAGTTACTCGAATCTATAATAGCAAATAAAATTCGTCTTCATCTTGAAAAACATAAATTAATAATTGAGTCGCAACATGGTTTTATAAATGGCCGTTCATGTTTAACAAATTTGTTATCTTTTTATTCTAGCATTGTTGAGGCAGTTGATAGTGGTAAGGATTGCGATGTTGTATACCTTGACTTTAGCAAAGCTTTTGATACAGTGCCACATGAAAGACTGATTAAAAAGATAGAGTCTCATGGTATTGGGGGTGCTATATTAAGCTGGATTAGGGCATGGCTATACCAAAGGAAACAGAGAGTTAGTATAAATGGAATCAAGTCAGAGTGGGAAAATGTTGTAAGTGGAGTGCCTCAAGGCTCTGTCCTGGGACCTCTGTTGTTTATAATATATATAAATGATTTAGATTCAGGTTTGAGTAGCAACATTTGCAAATTTGCCGATGATACGAAAATCGGTAGGGAAATTAATTCGGAGGAGGACTCACTATCACTTCAAGTTGATCTAGATAGGGTTTTGAAATGGTCAAAGGATTGGCAGATGCAGTTTAATGCTGATAAATGTAAAGTTCTGAGGTTAGGTAATGATGATAGAGTTACAAGATACGAGCTAGATGGTGTTGTGATTGCGAAGTCGGATTGCGAAAGGGATCTGGGAGTTATGATTAGTAAGAATTTAAAACAAAAGGATCAATGCATAAATGTTCGTAATAAGGCAAATCGGACACTTGGATTTATTAATCGCAGCGTTAGTAACAAGACACCTGGTGTGGTTCTCAAGCTATATCTTGCTCTAGTTAGGCCCCATTTAGATTATGCAGTTCAGTTTTGGTCGCCATATTATAGAATGGATATAAATTCACTTGAACGTGTCCAGCGTAGGATGACTAAGTTAATTCCCCAAATTAGAAATCTTTCATATGAAGAAAGATTAACAAAGCTTAAGTTGCATTCACTGGAAAGGCGAAGAGTTAGGGGTGACATGATAGAGGTTTACAAGTGGATGAATGGACATAACCGGGGGGATATTAATAGGGTATTAAAAGTATCAACACAGGACAGAACACGAAACAATGGGTATAAATTGGATAAGTTTAGATTTAGGAAAGACTTGGGTAAATACTGGTTCAGTAACAGGGTTGTTGATTTGTGGAACCAATTGCCGCGTAACATTGTGGAGGTGGGGTCCCTCGATTGTTTCAAGCACGGGTTGGACAAGTATATGAGTGGGATTGGGTGGTTATAGAATAGGAGCTGCCTCGTATGGGCCAAAAGGCCTTCTGCAGTTACCTTTGTTCTTATGTTCTTCTTATGTTCTAAGAATATTCTAAACAAAGCACAGGAACGTAGTATACCATACAAATTGAATAGATCGAATACTAATGACCCAAAGTGGATAACAAAGAATTTGAAGAACCTTATAGGTAAAAAGAGAGCTTGGTACAAAAGGATTAAAAATGGGGAGGTCACTTTAGAACAGGAATTCGTACAACTGGTTAGATATGTTAAAAAAGAGATAAGGAAAGCAAAAAGAAACTATGAAGTTCGCATAGCAGGGCAAGCAAAGACAAATCCTAAAGGGTTTTTTCAGTTATATCGTACCAAGACTAGGGAAAGGATAGGTCCATTAAAAACTGAGACAGGTCAAATAACAGATAGTGATGAAGAGATGAGTAGTATTTTTAATAAATATTTTGTATCTGTATTTACTAAAGAGGAACTTAACAATATGCCTTCAGCCGAACAAGTCTATGTGGGTAGGGACGAGGACAGGTTGACGAGTTTAGCAGTTACCAGGGAGGATGTTCTTAAACAAATAGTAAAACTCAAACCAAACAAATCCCCAGGGCCGGATGAAGTGTTTGCCAGGGTGCTTAAAGAATGCAAAGAGGAGCTTTGTGACCCACTGTCAACCATATTTAATAAATCAATAGAGACAGGCAGAGTGCCAGAGTTTTGGAAAGTTGCTAATGTGATACCAGTTTTTAAGAAAGGAGATAGATCACTTGCGTCTAACTATCGACCAATTAGCCTCACGTCTATTGTGGGAAAGTTACTCGAATCTATAATAGCAAATAAAATTCGTCTTCATCTTGAAAAACATAAATTAATAATTGAGTCGCAACATGGTTTTATAAATGGCCGTTCATGTTTAACAAATTTGTTATCTTTTTATTCTAGCATTGTTGAGGCAGTTGATAGTGGTAAGGATTGCGATGTTGTATACCTTGACTTTAGCAAAGCTTTTGATACAGTGCCACATGAAAGACTGATTAAAAAAATAGAGTCTCATGGTATTGGGGGTGCTATATTAAGCTGGATTAGGGCATGGCTATACCAAAGGAAACAGAGAGTTAGTATAAATGGAATCAAGTCAGAGTGGGAAAATGTTGTAAGTGGAGTGCCTCAAGGCTCTGTCCTGGGACCTCTGTTGTTTATAATATATATAAATGATTTAGATTCAGGTTTGAGTAGCAACATTTGCAAATTTGCCGATGATACGAAAATCGGTAGGGAAATTAATTCGGAGGAGGACTCACTATCACTTCAAGTTGATCTAGATAGGGTTTTGAAATGGTCAAAGGATTGGCAGATGCAGTTTAATGCTGATAAATGTAAAGTTCTGAGGTTAGGTAATGATGATAGAGTTACAAGATACGAGCTAGATGGTGTTGTGATTGCGAAGTCGGATTGCGAAAGGGATCTGGGAGTTATGATTAGTAAGAATTTAAAACAAAAGGATCAATGCATAAATGTTCGTAATAAGGCAAATCGGACACTTGGATTTATTAATCGCAGCGTTAGTAACAAGACACCTGGTGTGGTTCTCAAGCTATATCTTGCTCTAGTTAGGCCCCATTTAGATTATGCAGTTCAGTTTTGGTCGCCATATTATAGAATGGATATAAATTCACTTGAACGTGTCCAGCGTAGGATGACTAAGTTAATTCCCCAAATTAGAAATCTTTCATATGAAGAAAGATTAACAAAGCTTAAGTTGCATTCACTGGAAAGGCGAAGAGTTAGGGGTGACATGATAGAGGTTTACAAGTGGATGAATGGACATAACCGGGGGGATATTAATAGGGTATTAAAAGTATCAACACAGGACAGAACACGAAACAATGGATATAAATTGGATAAGTTTAGATTTAGGAAAGACTTGGGTAAATACTGGTTCAGTAACAGGGTTGTTGATTTGTGGAACCAATTGCCGCGTAACATTGTGGAGGTGGGGTCCCTCGATTGTTTCAAGCACGGGTTGGACAAGTATATGAGTGGGATTGGGTGGTTATAGAATAGGAGCTGCCTCGTATGGGCCAATAGGCCTTCTGCAGTTACCTTTGTTCTTATGTTCTTATGTTCTTATGTAACATTTGCAAATTTGCCGATGATACGAAAATCGGTAGGGAAATTAATTCGGAGGAGGACTCACTATCACTTCAAGTTGATCTAGATAGGGTTTTGAAATGGTCAAAGGATTGGCAGATGCAGTTTAATGCTGATAAATGTAAAGTTCTGAGGTTAGGTAATGATGATAGAGTTACAAGATACGAGCTAGATGGTGTTGTGATTGCGAAGTCGGATTGCGAAAGGGATCTGGGAGTTATGATTAGTAAGAATTTAAAACAAAAGGATCAATGCATAAATGTTCGTAATAAGGCAAATCGGACACTTGGATTTATTAATCGCAGCGTTAGTAACAAGACACCTGGTGTGGTTCTCAAGCTATATCTTGCTCTAGTTAGGCCCCATTTAGATTATGCAGTTCAGTTTTGGTCGCCATATTATAGAATGGATATAAATTCACTTGAACGTGTCCAGCGTAGGATGACTAAGTTAATTCCCCAAATTAGAAATCTTTCATATGAAGAAAGATTAACAAAGCTTAAGTTGCATTCACTGGAAAGGCGAAGAGTTAGGGGTGACATGATAGAGGTTTACAAGTGGATGAATGGACATAACCGGGGGGATATTAATAGGGTATTAAAAGTATCAACACAGGACAGAACACGAAACAATGGGTATAAATTGGATAAGTTTAGATTTAGGAAAGACTTGGGTAAATACTGGTTCAGTAACAGGGTTGTTGATTTGTGGAACCAATTGCCGCGTAACATTGTGGAGGTGGGGTCCCTCGATTGTTTCAAGCACGGGTTGGACAAGTATATGAGTGGGATTGGGTGGTTATAGAATAGGAGCTGCCTCGTATGGGCCAACAGGCCTTCTGCAGTTGCCTTTGTTCTTATGTTCTTATGTTCTTATACCCCTTGTAGAAACGTATTCTACTAAATATATACTGCTCGTGATTGTAGTATCTAGATGTTGTAGGTGTACTGAAGTAACATGATGAAGGAAAGAGCAGGCCAAATCTCTCTTGAAGGAGATTATCGTAACAGCTCTCCCCCGAAGCCTGCTGTTACGGGTTAAGTTACTTCAGTAGATGGTAGAGAGGTAGGCGTAGCTGTCTCTACCTCGTCGACTCTGGAGAGGGCGTCGGCTATGATGTTGTCCGAACCCTTGATGAAGAAGATCTCCAGATTAAAATTCTGCAAGTACAGAACCCAGCATAGAAGACGTTGATTGCAGAATTGGGCCTGTTGCAGGAAACGTAGGAGATTGTGGTCTGAGTAGATGGTAATAGACCGATTTCCTTGTAGGTAAGGTTCGAAATGTTGCAGATTCAGGACGATGGAGAAGAGTTCCTTCTCTATGGTGCTATAGTTCTTTTGGTGGGGCTTCAACTTGTAGCTGTAAGGAAGAACCCCTTCGCCACGTTGTTGCATTAGGACGCCCCCGATGCCAGTGCCCCTTGCGTCGACAGGCTTGCGTCGACGTCAGGCTGCGAGCAGCCGCGTCCAACAGCCTGGTTGATCAGTCCGGCAACCAGGAGGCTTGGTCGACGACCGGGCCGCGGGGACGCTAAGCCCCGGAAGCACCTCAAGGTAACCTCAAGGTAGGACATTGATGACGAAGGGCTTCGTAATATCTGGAGAGGCGAGAATGGGATCAGAACGTAGCAGAGATTAAAGTTGTTCAAAGGCAACGGTCTGTTGAATGGTCCAATGATACCGTTGCTTAGGGCTGGTCAGATTAATCAATAGTGTCGCTACCGTACTAAATATTTTCACAAACCTACGATAGTAAGATGCAAGGCCAAGAAAGTGCAGGAGCCGCTTCCTGGTTGTAGGTTGTGGGTAATGCTGAATGGCTTGAGTGTGAATGGTTAAAGGAGCTATGCTGCCACTCCCTATCACATGACCAAGATAATGCACTTTACCTTTAGCAAAGGTGGACTTGCTCAAGTTGATGGTAAGGCCAGCTGTCAGGAGCTTGGAGAACAATCGTTGCAGCTGGAGCAGATGTTCGCTCCAGGTGTTAGTTGCTACAACGATGTCATCCAAGTAGGCGTAGGTGTGATCTAGGCCGTAGATGACGCGGTTGACAGCTCACTGGAAGGTGGCCAGGGCGTTACACAGTCCAAAAGAAAGGCGTTCATATCTGTACAGGCCAAAAGGAGTGGTGATGGCAGATATTTCCTTAGCTCGCTCTGTCAGGCTGATTTGGTAATAGCCCTTTAACATATCAATTTGGGACAAATAATTAGCATTACCTACTGCATCAAGGAGATCATCTATACAAGGTAATGGGTAAGCATCCTTGACGGTCACAAGGTTCAGTTTCCTATAATCGGTACATAGTCGTACTTTACCGTGCGGTTTCGACACACAGTGAGAGGTTGTGTTAGCTGGAGCTCTGGAGTAACATTATTATTGCAATAATGGAAGGATTAGTGAAGGATTTGGTGAGTCTGGTTGGAGCTTTGAGAGCAGAGATGGATTCCCTGCGGGAGAAGGTACGACGGCTGAGACTTTGGGAGGAAACGAAGGAGGAGGCCAGTGTTGACGGGACCTCATTAAGAAGGACTGACGGGACCAATAATAAGAAGACCTCGTCTTGGCAAGTTGTGAAAGACAAGGGTCTTAAGAAGACCTTGGCAAAACCGACAACTAATAGCCTACACCTAAGGACTTTTAACGCATTTGACGTATTAGAGGACGAGTGCTATGTTGAACCTGTTGTTCAACAAGGTGGCAAAGACAAAGTAACGAGGAGCATTGAAGCGCAGGTCCCTCAAACTGCTCGAAAGGAAAAGGGAGAATCGAAGCGAATTTTGCTTGTGGGAGATTCCCAGGTGAGGTATTTAGACAGAACGTTTTGTGCCAGAGACAGGGGGAACAGATTAAGGGTTTGCTATCCGGGAGCTGGAATTGGTGATATTGTTGGAAACATGAATTATATTATGACGGGAAATGGAAACAAACCCATTATTTGTATTAGTGCAGGGGGTAATGATGTTGGACGAGTTAGGAGTGAGGAACTAATACAGAGATTCAGGACAGCCATTGAATTAGTTAGGAGCAAGGGAGGAATCCCGATCATATGTGGCATTCTTCCAAGAAAGGGAGTGGGAAATGAATGGATGTCAAGGGCACTTGGTGTCAATTGCCGGCTGGAAAAATATTGCAAATCAAATGCAATATCTTTCATAGACAACTGGGAACATTTCTATGAAAGAAATGAAATGTATGCTCGTGATGGGGTGCATCTATCGAGAACTGGGGTTGTTGCTGTTGCGAACTCATTGGAAGAAGTGGTTAGAGGTGTTTGTTTGGGTTTAAACTGTTAGTAGATAGAGGTATGGGAATTGATTTGGAAGAAGGAGATAATAAAAGTATGTGTTTGTGGGAGAAAGGAATTGGCAAAATGATCAGGGAAAGAGAAGGGCCTCAAAATAAAAATTCACTTAGGGTATATTACACTAACAGTAGAAGTCTAAGAAATAAAATTAACGAATTAAATGCTCTTGTCTGCACAGAAAAAATAGATATTATTGCACTTACCGAAACGTGGATGAATGTAGAAAATAGAGAACTATTAGCTGAATATCAAATAAATGGATTTAAACTATTTCACACAGATAGATATATTAGACGAGGAGGGGGAGTAGCCATATATGTTATGGACAATTTGAAATGTAGTCTCAAAGAGGGAATCAAAACTGAGCCACACACAGAAACTATTTGGATAGAATTAAACGAAAAAGCTAATAATATTATAATAGGAGTTATATATAGGCCACCAAATTTAGACAGAATGGAAGCAAAGCATCTATGGGATGAAATATCTAGAGCATCTAGATCTAACAGTAGTTATGTCATGGGTGACTTTAATTTTAGTGGAATAAACTGGTTGAACAAAACAGGGAATAGTGAAGCACAAGATTTTCTAGAATTAATTGACGATTGCTTCCTTACGCAACACATTAAGGAACCAACACGGGAAAATAATATTTTAGATTTAGTGTTAACTAACAGGGAAACACAAATTAATGACATCGAAATAGGGAGTGAGCTAGGGAAATAAAGAAATCACAAAGATCACAAAGAAATCAGATTTAGCATAGAATGGAATAGACTTGTAGGAGAAAATTCTGTTAAAGAGCCAGATTTTCGAAAAGCTGATTTTAATAGCCTAAGAAATTTTTTGGGTCAAATTGATTGGAAAGTCTTGGGTATGGGGTGCGGGCCGGTCTTGGAGCGAGACATGAACCCAGCGATAGGTGACGTAAATGGGGATTTCGATGCGGATTCAATATATAACTTATTTAAGAATATTCTAAACAAAGCACAGGAACGTAGTATACCATACAAATTGAATAGATCGAATACTAATGACCCAAAGTGGATAACAAAGAATTTGAAGAACATTATAGGTAAAAAGAGAGCTTGGTACAAAAGGATTAAAAATGGGGAGGCCACTTTAGAACAGGAATTCGTACAACTGGTTAGAAATGTTAAAAAAAGAGATATGGAAAGCAAAAAGAAACTATGAAGTTCGCATAGCAGGGCAAGCAAAGACAAATCCTAAAGGGTTTTTCCAGTTATACCGTACTAAGACTAGGGAAAGGATAGGTCCATTAAAAACTGAGACAGGTCAAATAACAGATAGTGATGAAGAGATGAGTAGTATTTTTAATAAATATTTTGTATCTGTATTTACTAAAGAGGAACTTAACAATATGCCTTCAGCCGAACAAGTCTATGTGGGTGGGGACGAGGACAGGTTGACGAGTTTAACA
Source organism: Procambarus clarkii (assembly GCF_040958095.1). NCBI lineage: Eukaryota > Metazoa > Arthropoda > Malacostraca > Decapoda > Cambaridae > Procambarus > Procambarus clarkii. The sequence continues at coordinate 31,916,780 of NC_091169.1, forward strand.
GTTACCAGGGAGGATGTTCTTAAACAAATAGTAAAACTCAAACCAAACAAATCCCCAGGGCCGGATGAAGTGTTTGCCAGGGTGCTTAAAGAATGCAAAGAGGAGCTTTGTGACCCACTGTCAACCATATTTAATAAATCAATAGAGTCAGACAGAGTGCCAGAGTTTTGGAAAGTTGCTAATGTGATACCAGTTTTTAAGAAAGGAGATAGATCACTTGCGTCTAACTATCGACCAATTAGCCTAACGTCTATTGTGGGAAAGTTACTCGAATCTATAATAGCAAATAAAATTCGTCTTCATCTTGAAAAATTAATAATTGAATCGCAACATGTTTTTATAAATGGCCGTTCATGTTTAACAAATTTGTTACCTTTTTATTCTAGCATTGTTGAGGCAGTTGATAGTGGTAAGGATTGCGATGTTGTGTACCTTGACTTTAGCAAAGCTTTTGATACAGTGCCACATGAAAGACTGATTAAAAAGATAGAGTCTCATGGTATTGGGGGTGCTATATTAAGCTGGATTAAGGCATGGCTATACCAAAGGAAACAAAGAGTTAGTATAAATGGAGTCAAGTCAGAGTGGGAAAATGTTGTAAGTGGGGTGCCTCAGGGCTCTGTCCTGGGACCTCTGTTGTTTATAATATATAAATGATTTAGATTCAGGTTTGAGTAGCAACATTTGCAAATTTGCCGATGATACGAAAATCGGTAGGGAAATTAATTCGGAGGAGGACTCACTATCACTTCAAGTTGATCTAGATAGGGTTTTGAAATGGTCGAAGGACTGGCAGATGCAGTTTAATGCTGATAAATGTAAAGTTCTGAGGTTAGGTAATGATGATAGGGTTACAAGATACGAGCTAGATGGTGTTGAGATTGCGAAGTCGGATTGCGAAAGGGATCTGGGAGTTATGATTAGTAAGAATTTAAAACAAAAGGATCAATGCATAAATGTTTGTAATAAGGCAAATCGGACACTTGGATTTATTAATCGCAGCGTTAGTAACAAGACACCTGGTGTGGTTCTCAATCTATATCTTGCTCTAGTTAGGCCCCATTTAGATTATGCAGTTCAGTTTTGGTCGCCATATTATAGAATGGATATAAATTCACTTGAACGTGTCCAGCGTAGGATGACTAAGTTAATTCCCCAAATTAGAAATCTTTCATATGAAGAAAGATTAACAAAGCTTAAGTTGCATTCACTGGAAAGGCGAAGAGTTAGGAAAGGCGAAAGGTGACATGATAGAGGTTTACAAGTGGGTGAATGGACATACCAAAGGGGATATTAATAGGGTATTAAAAGTATCAACACAAGACAGAACACGAAACAATGGGTATAAATTGGATAAGTTTAGATTTAGGAAAGACTTGGGTAAATACTGGTTCAGTAACAGGGTTGTTGATTTGTGGAACCAATTACCGCGTAACGTGCTGGAGGTGGGGTCCCTCGACTGTTTCAAGCGCGGGTTGGACAAGTATATGAGTGGGATTGGGTGGTTATAAATAGAAGCTGCCTCGTATGGGCCAATAGGCCTTCTGCATTTACCTTTGTTCTTATGTTCTTATAGCTACTCCCCCTCTTCGTCTAATATATCTATCTGTGTGAAATAGTTTAAATCCATTTATTTGATATTCTAGTTGAATATCATGAAAATGAGTCTTCATCCTACCTTGAGCTTTCAATAAATTATCATTAGCAAATTTACGTACTCTCTCTAGAATGTGCTTTAAGTTTTGGAAAAACTGAGGCACATACTGAGGGTCACTGAAGATGGCACTGCGTAGAGAGTCTTTAAAAGCTTTAAGAGGAGTACGGCATTTACGTCCGTTGAGCATCTCATAAGGAGACACTCCTAGAGACTCATTTGGGAGACTTCTGAAAATACACATGATGATTTCAAGTTGTTTATCCCAGTCTTTCATGATTTCTTTGCAAAATTTCTTAAGGAGTGATTTTATCGTTTGGTGACTACGTTCAAGAAAACCCTGTGAAGCAGGACGATAGGGGCTGGACAATACCTGAGTGATGTTGAATTGTACCAATGTCTTCTTGAAGAGATCACTGGTGAAGTTGGTGCCACAGTCACTTTGAATCTCCCGAGGAAATCCATATTGGGTAAAGATCTTCAATAGTTGTTTCATCACCGTATCAGCTGTAATGTTCTTTACAGGAACTGCTATGGGGAATCTGGTGGTTGGACACAGGATGGTTAGTATATATGCGTTGTCAGAACTGGTCCAGGGTAAAGGACCAACACAGTCTATGAAGAGTCTGTGAAAGGGTTCCGAAGGCACCGGGATAGGAATCAAAGGAGCCTTGGGAATCGGGATGTTAGGTTTTCCTGCCATCTGACATGTTTGACACTGTTGTACATAAGTTTTTACATCTTTAACCATACCTGGCCAGTAGTAGTCTTGTCTGATTCCGTGGTAGGTTTTATTAAAACCATAGTGAGAAAGTGCTCCATGGGCCAGGTGTAAAATATCGGGCCGTAGGCTGGTGGGAACTACTAGTTGGTCGGCATTAGCCCAATCGTCATCCTCCATTAGTTTACTGGGTCGGTACCTCCGGTAGAGCAATTGGTTTTCTACGAAGAACCCAGTAATACTGTCAGATTGAGTCTCGGCCTGGAAGAATAATGGTGTTAATGAAGGATCCTCCCTCTGTAACTTACGAAACTCTAACATAGTAAGATTCGGTGGTAGATTCTGATGGTCTTGAGGGACAGCTGTTGCAGTAGAGTCAGCTGGTTACGGGCGTGCAGCTTGCGCACGGGTTGTCACCAAAACCGGAAGAGAGACTTCATCACATTTTTTTACCTCTGCTGGAACATACTTCAAGATGGGGTTTTCCACTACAGAGTCACATACCTGGGGTTTGTCCATGATGATCAAGTTGGAGGGTTGCAGATCTTCGGCCAAGTCGTTGCCCAGGAGAAGTTGTACCCCTTTCATGGGAAAAGGATTTTCCCGGATGGCGACTTGGACTTCACCTTGTAAGAAAGGACAATCCAGGTGGACTCTGGCGAGTGGATACGGAGTGGTAGCAGTGAGGTCAGTGATAAGGACCGTCTCCCCGGTGTAGGTGATGTTAGGCACAGCCGATTTCAAAATGATAGACTGAAGAGCAGCTGTGTCCCTCAAGATCTTCACTTTAGAACATCCCTCCGAATCTGTACTGTTGGCAGAGACAGTTCCAGGGCATAGGTGTTTGCTGAAGAGAGAGATCATTAACAGGAATACCAACATTCATCACAGGCTTACCGAACTTAGGAGGAGTCGATTTGGGTTTAGGAGTTTCACTATAGACTTTGTATTGGGCTTTTCCACATTTATCTATGGTATGTCCATAGAGCTTGCAATACTTACAATATAATTGAGAGGTTGCTTGATGGGTACTCACTTTGTCATAATCGGACCAAGATTTCTTACTGGAAGATGTGTCAGTTGTCAACCTGTACTCACCTAGTTGTACTCACTTAGTTGTGCTTGCGGGGGTTGAGCTCTGGCTCTTTGGTTCCGCCTCTCAACCGTCAATCAACAGGTGTACAGGTTCCTGAGCCTATTGGGCTCTATCATATCTACACTTGAAACTGTGTATGGAGTCAGCCTCCACCACATTGCTTCCTAATGCATTCCATTTGTCAACCACTCTGACACTAAAAAAGTTCTTTCTAATATCTCTGTGGCTCATTTGGGCACTCAGTTTCCACCTGTGTCCCCTAGTGCGTGTGCCCCTTGTGTTAAATAGCCTGTCTTTATCAACCCTGTCGATTCCCTTGAGAATCTTGAATGTGGTGATCATGTCCCCCCTAACTCTTCTGTCTATAACTCTGTGTATAAGGCTGTAGGTGTCAGCCGACTTCGCACATCTGATGGAGTCGGTTTCCTTCTTATCTGCTAAGTGAAGACGGATGGAAGCAGGAATACGTCGAAAGAATTCTTCGATTAGAATAAGGTTGACAAGGTCTGAAAATGTAGAAACATGGCTGCTTCCAGCCATTTCATGAAATATCTTTTCTTAGTATTGGCAAATTCGAAATAGGTGGTAGCACTTGCCTTTAGATAATCACGGAATTTTCGTCTGTAGCTTTCGGTGGAGAGAAGGTAGGCGTCTAAAACTGCTTGCTTTAGGGTCTGGTAGTCATTCTCAGAGCTAAGGTAGCGAGAGTAATCGCAGTTCTACCTGTGAGATGCACTCTGAGAAGTGTAGACCATTGATCTTCAGGCCAGCTAAGTTTTTTAGCTAGGGCCTCAAAAGTAGTAAAAAACACATCTATCTCTGTCTCAACGAATGGTGACATTAACTTACTTGCCTGGGAGACATTGAAGCTTACTGGAAGACTAGGTGTAGCTTGTTGGCGCTGAGTGTGGTGTGTAGTTTCCAAGTCGAGTTCTTGTCGACGGTATTCTAGAACACTATCAGCTTGCTTCTTATCGTGCTCACGCTGCATCTCCAGGTGACGTTTTCTTGCTTCAAGCTGTTCCCTCTCACACTCACGTTGTAGGGCAGCCTCACGTTCCTTTAGGACAGCCTTTTCCTTCTTTATCTGGAGAGCTTCTATCTGTTATTCACGTTCGGCATTAGCGAGTTGTAGAGCTTCTTTTTGGCGTTCACGGTCTACCTTCGCTAGCTCTAACTTTAACTTCATAGCTGCCAGAGCATGCCGATCTGCAATAGAGTAGTCGTGAGAATCAGAGTCTATAATTCCTTCATCTAAGAGGTGGTCCAGGATAATGTTGTGCAAGTCACTTTTGTTGGCTCCATGCGTAACATCTAGATGATACTTAAGTGCTAGAGTTTGTAATTCTGTCCTCTTGGCACGAATTAAATTCCCTACTTCACTTGCTGGATCACTAAGAAATGCTGGGAGACGAAACATTTTGAGATAGCAAATAAATGTACAGCGAATATACCTGTAATATTATAAGTGTCAGTAACAGGATGACGTGGCAACTGGGGACTATCCTGTAGAAATTCAATCGTTAATGTAAAACCAATTAACGTTAATATTAGATGTTAAGTGATAATTCAATCAAAATCGCAGGAAATCTTGTACCCGGCACTCAATATATGAGAATAAGGGCAAGAAAATCCTACTAAATAAATGAAACTGATAGTTTCAAAAACAAATGAAACTTAATTGTTTCAAAAGTGAAATGGTAGTCCAAGAATGTAGGGATACCTTGCCGGGTCTCTATAGGACAGAAGCAAGGGGTTTCCTACTTAACTAGATGATACTGACAGAATTAGCATTCTTTGTGCTCTGAAAAAGAAAGCCAATTCCCTACCTGAGTAAATATCATAATCTCTGACCGACGTGTAGGGGTGCGAGTGTCAACTGGTGACAAGAACTGCTGTTGAGGTCCCAACTCAACAGCGTAGTCCGTGCGAGAGGAACTATGGCCCTCTTTATCCTCCTTCGGTCGGATTGCAGAAGATAGGGTACGTGGCCCGAAGACAAACCAAAGTACCAGGGTACCAAAGTGATGATCTGTCGTAATTGAGAAATATTCTAGGGACGAAAAAGGTGGAATACATGAGTAATAACACTGAGGGATGAAGAACCAATTAAGAGAGTGACTGAGGCCTCTAGTCACCACGTAATCCACAGTTATCCAACACTCATAATATGTTACCCTCGGAATGCACAAAATACACAGCACCATATAAATATTAAAAGTTTGGACATTCGCAGGCGCCGGCGAGAAACAATGGGCAGAGTTTCTTTCACCCTATGCCCCTGTTACCTAGCAGTAAAATAGGTACCTGGGTGTTAGTCAGCTGTCACGGGCTGCTTCCAGGGGTGGAGGCCTGGTCAAGGACCGGGCCGCGGGGACACTAAAAGCCCCGAAATCATCTCAAGATAACCACCTGATAAGGGTTGGAAGGTGTGGCCCTGGAGGGGTTGTAAGCAGGGGGTTGTGAGGTTGGGGGTTGTGAGGTTGGGGGTTGTAAGGGGTGGGGTTGGGTGAGACCAGGTTGTGGGGGTTGAGAGAGAAATGTAGTGTACCACAATTTCAATAATGCGTTGCCTTAGGTTTGGGTAGTGATTGGCTGGGGTTGGTATGGGTCTATCTGGGGTTGGGGTGGGTATGGGGCGGCCTGGGGTGGATATGGGGAGGCCAGGGGTTGAGGTGGGTATGGGGCAGCTTGGGGTAGATATGGGGTGGCCAGGAGATTGGGTGGATACGGGGTGGCCTGGGGAGGGTATGGGGTGGCGTGAGGTGGACATGTCGGGAGAGGATGGGTAGAGCCAATTGTGCATCCATGGAGAGTATCCATATTCATCATTACCCAACACATTGCGACCTTTGACGGTTCCAGATGAATCCCATGCACTTCGCATGTCCACAAACAAACCTTCACCATCAACGCAAAGTACTTAACCCCGGAAAACTTGCATGCGCCAGTTCTTGGCTGTAAGAATTTCGCCAATAATAAAAAGAGTGTCTCTATCCTGCGAGCAACCGTACATCATCGCGTTGTTTAGACAGGCGGTGACAGGTGTCGTCGTCACCCCTGACCCTAGGCAACCAATGAATGAAATTCTTTTCACTTGATATATGTGACCCACATTCGGAATTAAGGAGACGAAAGATAACAAGTTTACTCTAACTGAACTCTATCAAATAAAATAGATTAACATACAAAATTATTAAAGATTACAAAAAAATAATATTACGTCAGGAAACGAAAGATAACAAGTTTACTCTAACTGAACTCTATGAAATAAAATAGATTAACATACAAAATTATTAAAAATTACAAAAAAAAATAATTTTACGTTAAATCAATTTAGTGACGTTAATTTTTTGGGCATAATTCTAGAAAAAACTGGCTATACGACTAGACACTAGATGTAGTTTGAATAATTTAAAAAAATCAATGCTAAACTCGTCTCTGAGTTAATGCTCTGAGCTGCGCCGGCGTTTGGACATTCTCATTACACTCCACTTCAAATTTTTGCCAAAATCTGAATTTTCAAACGACTGGACTCAGAATTTTTATTTCGGCACCCGAAATATCGAAAACTCGCTTAAATCGACAAAAAAACAATTTTACTCTTCCCTGGTATAAGCACAATATTTATTTTACTGGCGAGATTTACAGAACCACACTTACCTATTGGACATTGATTTTACACACGAAGTCGATTTAATCACAAATAACGCGAATTTTCGGTCCAAGCTACTCAACAACCACACTCCCACTAAAATTACTGTACTACACAGCGACAATAATCTTACTCTAGTAATATATCCTAGAAATATACAACTTAATTAGGGGAAATCTTAGAGACTACAAGGGGAACTTAATTTATTTCTTAAGAAACAAATTTTAAATACTGGAACATTGAAATCTAAGGTAAGCACTTAATTTAGGAACATACTAACATCTACTTAACAAACTCGATTTAAAGACTATAACCGTACTGTCCCGGCTCACCCTGTTGCCCCGAGCCTAGGTAAACGGATGTACTTAGATTCCGACAGTACAAAAATACCTGCCTTCGCTCTCAACGGAAAATACTGTAAAGTCTAGCGGTTGGGTCGTCTAACACGCTCACAGGGAAAATAATAACGTCCTTTTTACTTCCCCGGCCGGACAATTTGAAAACAAGAATTGCTGTTGCGAGGAAACCACGCAACACCCTTTTCCTTTGTTGCCAAGGGTCGAGTAATAAGTACCCTGTCCAACTAACAAAGGCGCACCCATTATACTCCTATCTTATACGCCTATGCTCAATTCGAACCTTAACCCTACTGTAAGTGACCTAATGGCCAAGACGCGAGAGCCTTTCAGCAATTTATTGAGAAATTGCTGAAAACACCGCTGCTACCATTGTAACATGGGTCGGGTAATGTCTCTCCTTCGTCCACTACTCTGCCCATAGTTAACTTATCTTAGAGGCCCCAGAGCTCTACTATTAGCCTTCAGTCCACTCCTCGTGAATCTTAGATGGTTGATCGCCTTAGATACTACAAACACGAAGACGTTGTACTAGGCCTCTAGCGAAACTCAAGGATCTTCTCTTGCTGCCATCACCAAACCTACACGAACATGATGATTAATTAATTGTGGTTTGGTGCAATTAATTTCACCATTAATTCCTTGGGGTGGTTAATCCCCTATTACTTGGAAAGGGTTTTCCTCCTTTCCAAGCAATTGGAAAGGGGGGAAAACTTTAAGAAAACACTTTAACGCTTAATTCCACACTTTAACGTAAAAAAAACTTTACGTTAAAGTGTGGAATTCATTCGAAACAAGGGGATATATCAGATATTAAAATAGCCTAGGCTTACTTGCAATATTTGTACCGACTCATTCAATAAAACTCGGCTTTTAGATACCACAGCATAGCCAATCATATATGTTTATTGGAGAACTCTAAAACACCATAAATGATAAACAAGATTTTTTAATTATGAATATCAAAATGGAAATAAAAGAAACACTCCCTAACTGAAATATTCCAAAGAGGCAAATGAATTAGGTATCAACTGTACCAAACTCTGCAGTACTTTACCATAATATTTCTAAGTTCAGCTGATGTTGTTCTGGCGGCTTGGGGGGTTGAGATGGTGACCCCAGGTTGTTGCACACCACACTGCCTAGCCTGCCCTGTGTTCAAGACTGAAGCTAGCTAACACTAGGGGCACACACTAGGGGACACATGTGGAAATTGAGTGCCCAAATGAGCCACAGAGACGTTAGAAAGAATTTTTTAATTGTCAGAGTAGTAGACAAGTGGAATGCATTAGGAAGTGATGTGGAGGAGCCTGACTCCATACACAGGTTCAAGTGTAGATATGATAGAGCCCAGTAGGCTCAGGAACCTGTACATTAGTTGATTGACAGCTGAGAGGCGGGGACCAAAGAGCCAGAGCTCAACCCCTGCAAGTACAACTAGGTAAGTACACACACACACACACACACGTACGTGTCTCGCAGCCGAGTGGACAGCGACAACAGGACACGTACCACTCCCACGACAACGGAACATGTACCACTCCCGCTCTGTCTGCGACCAAGAGACTCGTACCACAACTCATTCAATCAACAGGACCCGTATGTGACCCAAAGCGTGATTGGCTCATCATTTTTTGCCATTTTTCTTGGCATTTTTGCCCGTCTGTTTCTATGGGTTATTATTTTGGCTCCCTTTTACTTTCACCTTTTCACCATTTTGTTTTTCTTTCTTATCTTTCTTCCCTGTGTTGTCCTCGGAAACCTTCTCTGTTGTCTCCACTGGCTTTTTGTACTCCTTTTTCTCTGGTGCGAGAAGTTTCCACTGTTCTGGAGGCTCCTGGTCGTAAAATATCTTCAGTGTTTTATCTTGAGGGTCTGAAGAAGACTTGGTGGTCTGTGAAGGGCGAGGGCATCTCTGGGCCTGTGATGGCCGCTGAAATTTTGGGAGTCTTGGAGGTAGTTCATACCTGCGTTGTGGTAGAGACTAGACTCTCACCGGGAAGGGAAGGGAACTATCAGAGGAAAAGCGCCAAGCGTCACGTCGGGTGACCACAGGCTGACCACTAGAAGTGGTGCCAGTGACCACTTGGTGGGTAGATGTAGTATCTACACAACCTACTTGATCAAGAGAGCCATTGTTATCAGTGGACTCTTGATTAAGAGAGTTACCACCGACCAGAAATGATCGAGTGAGGAAGGGAGCCATAACTATCAGCAGGCAGCAGAGGAAGATAACAGTACTAACGGTTCGTGATAACCCTGATAGGACGTGATAACCCTGATAACCATTTTCATTCCTCATTGTGTCCAGTGAAAGGCGGAGGGCAAGGTTTTACCGTTGGTACTGAAGGCCTGTCAGGGAGGGACCGACCAGGGGGAACCGGCACTCACTCACAGTCGCAATGTACGTCAGCACGTTTGGTGATTCATCAAACAAGCTTGACCTAGAGCTCACTTCCCAACTAAGCTCAGTGTAGAGCTCATTGTTTTCCTGTTTGTCCTTACGTAGGCTACGGATACACGCCATGTGCAGTGCGACCAGCACCACACCCCAAACCGCAGTTTATACACCAAAAATCTTCATTGTAATGCACAAGTTAATCCTTGAAAGTAGACTATAAAATAAATTACGAAGACGAAGAAGACATCCGTTTTATATCAGAGATTATTTTTTTTTAGTCAGGTAGGAATTATTTTGTCAGAACTGGAATTTCGGTAATAGTCTGTAAATGGTTGGATTCAAGTGACAGCATTCTGTGGGAATGATTTAATCGTGACTACTATAAATTCATTCTCACAGAATACTGTCACTTGAATCCAACCATTTACAGACTATTCACCAATTGTCATCAAATAATATGTAGGTTCAAGTCGTGGGCCAATATTTATTCATCAAGGTCAGATAACTTAGTGACCTGCGTGTGACACTTGTATAGTAACCATCGTGTTGTAACACTTGTTCAGTGACCATTGTGTTGTGACACTTGTATAGTGACCATTGTGTTCAGACACTTGTATAGTGACCACTGTGTTGTGACACTTGTATAGTGACCATTGTGTTGTGACACTTGTATAGTAACCATCGTGTTGTGACAGTTGTATAGTGACCATTGTGTTGTGACACTTGTATAGTGACCATTGTGTTGTGACACTTGTATAGTAACCATCGAGTTGTGACACTTGTATAGTGACTATTGTGTTGTGACACTTGTATAGTGACCATTGTGTTGTGACACTTGTATAGTGACCATTGTCTTGTGACACTTGTATAGTAACCATCGTGTTGTGACACTTGTATAGTGACCATTGTGTTGTGACACTTGTATAGTGACCATTGTGTTGTGACACTTGTATAGTAACCATCGTGTTGTGACACTTGTATAGTGACCATTGTGTTGTGACACTTGTATAGTGACCATTGTGTTGTTACACTTGTCTAGTGACCATTGTGTTGAGACACTTGTATAGTGACCATTGTGTTGTGACACTTGTATAGTGACCATTGTGTTGAGACACTTGTACAGTGACTAATGTATTGTGATACTTGTATAATGACCATTATGTTGTGACACTTGTATAGTAACCATTGTGTTGTGACACTTGTATAGTGACCATTGTGTTGTGACACCTGTATAGTGACCATTGTGTTGTGACACTTGTATAGTAACCATCGTGTTGTGACACTTGTATAGTGACCATTGTGTTGTGACACTTGTATAGTGACCATTGTGTTGTGACACTTGTATAGTGACCATTGTGTTGAGACACTTGTACAGTGACTAATGTATTGTGATACTTGTATAGTGACCATTGTGTTGTGACACTTGAATAGTGACCATTGTGCTGAGACACTTGTATAGTGCCCATTGATTTGTGACACTTGTATAGTGACCATTGTGTTGAGACACTTGTATAGTGACCATTGTGCTGAGACACTTGTATAGTGAACATTGTGTTGAGACACTTGTATAGTGACCATTGTGTTGTGACACTTGTATAGTGACCATTGTGTTGAGACACTTGTATAGTGACTAATGTATTGTGATACTTGTATAGTGACCATTGTGTTGTGACACTTGAATAGTGAACATTGTGTTGAGACACTTGTATAGTGACCATTGTGTTGTGTCACTTGCATAATGACCATTGTGTTGAGACACTTGTATATTGACCATTGTGTTTTGACACTTGTATAGTGACCATTGTGTTGTGACACTTGTATAGTGACCATTGTGTTGTGACACTTGTATAGTGACCATTGTGTTGTGACACTTGTATAGTGACCATTGTGTTGTGACACTTGTATAGTGACCACTGTGTTCTAACTCTTGTATAGTGACCATTGTGTTCTAACTCTTGTATAGTGACCATTGTGTTCTAACTCTTGTATAGTGACCATTGTGTTCTAACTCTTGTAGAGTGACAATTGTGTTGTGACACTTGTATAGTGACCATTGTCTTGTGACACTTGTATAGTGACCATTGTCTTGTGACACTTGTATGGTAACCATCGTGTTGTGACACTTGTATAGTGACCATTGTGTTGTGACACTTGTATAGTGACCATTGTGTTGTGACACTTGTATAGTTAGCATCGTGTTGTGACACTTGTATAGTGACCATTGTGTTGTGACACTTGTATAGTGACCATTGTGGTGTGACACTTGTATAGTGACCATTGTGTTGAGACACTTGTATAGTGACCATTGTGTTGAGACACTTGTACAGTGACTAATGTATTGTGATACTTGTATAGTGACCATTGTGTTGTGACACTTGTATAGTAACCATTGTGTTGTGACACTTGTATAGTGACCATTGTGTTGTTACACTTGTATAGTGACCATTGTGTTGTGACACTTGTATAGTAACCATCGTGTTGTGACGTATAGTGACCATTGTGTTGTGACACTTGTATAGTGACCATTGTGTTGTGACACTTGTATAGTGACCATTGTGTTGAGACACTTGTACAGTGACTAATGTATTGTGATACTTGTATAGTGACCATTGTGTTGTGACACTTGTATAGTGACCATTGTGTTATGACACTTGTATAGTGACCATTGTGTTGTGACACTTGAATAGTAACCATTAAGTTGTGACACTTGTATAGTGACCATTGTGTTCTAACTCTTGTATAGTGACCATTGTGTTCTAACTCTTTTATAGTGACCATTGTGTTCTAACTCTTGTATAGTGACCATTGTGTTCTAACTCTTGTATAGTGACCATTGTGTTCTAACTCTTGTATAGTGACCATTGTGTTCTAACTCTTGTATAGTGACCATTGTGTTCTAACTCTTGTATAGTGACCCTTGTGTTGTGACACTTGTATAGTGGCCATTGTGTTGTGACACTTGTATAGTGACCATTGTCTTGTGACACTTGTATAGTAACCATCGTGTTGTGACACTTGTATAGTGACCATTGTGTTGTGACACTTGTATAGTGACCATTGTATTGTGACACATGTATAGTTAGCATCGTGTTGTGACACTTGTATAGTGACCATTGTGTTGTGACACTTGTATAGTGACCATTGTGTTGTGACACTTGTATAGTGACCATTGTGTTGAGACACTTGTATAGTGACCATTGTGTTGTGACACTTGTATAGTGACCATTGTGTTGAGACACTTGTACAGTGACTAATGTATTGTGATACTTGTATAGTGACCATTGTGTTGTGACACTTGTATAGTAACCATTGTGTTGTGACATTTGTATAGTGACCATTGTGTTGTGACACTTGTATAGTGACCATTGTGTTGTGACACTTGTATAGTAACCATCGTGTTGTGACACTTGTATGGTGACCATTGTGTTGTGACACTTGTATAGTGACCATTGTGTTGTGACACTTGTATAGTGACCATTGTGTTGAGACACTTGTATAGTGACCATTGTATTGTGACACTTGTATAGTGACCATTGTGTTGAGACACTTGTATAGAGCACATTGATTTGTGACACTTGTATAGTGACAATTATGTTGTGACACTTGTATAGTGACCATTGTGTTGAGACACTTGTATAGTGACCATTGTGTTGAGACACTTGTATAGTGACCATTGTGTTGTGACACTTGTATAGTGACCATTGTGTTGAGACACTTGTACAGTGACTAATGTATTGTGATACTTGTATAGTGACCATTATGTTGTGACACTTGTATATTGACCATTGTGTTGTGACACTTGTATAGTGACCATTGTGTTGAGACACTTGTACAGTGACTAATGTATTGTGATACTTGTATAGTGACCATTGTGTTGTGACACTTGTATAGTGACCATTGTGTTATGACACTTGTATAGTGACCATTGTGTTGTGACACTTGAATAGTGACCATTAAGTTGTGACACTTGTATAGTGACCATTGTGTTCTAACTCTTGTATAGTGACCATTGTGTTCTAACTCTTGTATAGTGACCATTGTGTTCTAACTCTTGTATAGTGACAATTGTGTTCTAACTCTTGTATAGTGACCATTGTGTTCTAACTCTTGTATAGTGACCATTGTGTTCTAACTCTTGTATAGTGACCATTGTGTTCTAACTCTTGTATAGTGACCCTTGTGTTGTGACACTTGTATAGTGACCATTGTGTTGTGACACTTGTATAGTGACCATTGTGTTGAGACACTTGTACAGTGACTAATGTATTGTGATACTTGTATAGTGACCATTATGTTGTGACACTTGTATAGTGACCATTGTGTTGTGACACTTGTATAGTGACCATTGTGTTGAGACACTTGTACAGTGACTAATGTATTGTGATACTTGTATAGTGACCGTTGTGTTGTGACACTTGTATAGTGACCATTGTGTTATGACACTTGTATAGTGACCATTGTGTTGTGACACTTGAATAGTGACCATTAAGTTGTGACACTTGTATAGTGACCATTGTGTTCTAACTCTTGTATAGTGACCATTGTGTTTTAACTCTTGTATAGTGACCATTGTGTTCTAACTCTTGTATAGTGACAATTGTGTTCTAACTCTTGTATAGTGACCATTGTGTTCTAACTCTTGTATAGTGACCATTGTGTTCTAACTCTTGTATAGTGACCATTGTGTTGTGACACTTGTATAGTGACCATTGTGTTGTGACACTTGTATAGTGACCATTGTCTTGTGACACTTGTATAGTAACCATCGTGTTGTGACACTTGTATAGTGACCATTGTGTTGTGACACTTGTATAGTGACCATTGTATTGTGACACTTGTATAGTTAGCATCGTGTTGTGACACTTGTATAGTGACCATTGTGTTGTGACACTTGTATAGTGACCATTGTGTTGTGACACTTGTATAGTGACCATTGTGTTGAGACACTTGTATAGTGACCATTGTGTTGTGACACTTGTATAGTGACCATTGTGTTGAGACACTTGTACAGTGACTAATGAATTGTGATACTTGTAAAGTGACCATTGTGTTGTGACAATTGTATAGTAACCATTGTGTTGTGACACTTGTATAGTGACCATTGTGTTGTGACACTTGTATAGTGACCATTGTGTTGTGACACTTGTATAGTAACCATCGTGTTGTGACACTTGTATGGTGACCATTGTGTTATGACACTTGTATAGTGACCATTGTGTTGTGACACTTGTGTAGTGACCATTGTGTTGAGACACTTGTATAGTGACCATTGTATTGTGACACTTGTATAGTGACCATTGTGTTGAGACACTTGTATAGTGCCCATTGATTTGTGACACTTGTATAGTGACTATTATGTTGTGACACTTGTATAGTGACCATTGTGTTGAGACACTTGTATAGTGACCATTGTGTTGAGACACTTGTATAGTGACCATTGTGTTGTGACACTTGTATAGTGACCATTGTGTTGAGACACTTGTACAGTGACTAATGTATTGTGATACTTGTATAGTGACCATTATGTTGTGACACTTGTATAGTAACCATTGTGTTGTGACACTTGTATAGTGACCATTGTGTTGTGACACCTGTATAGTGACCATTGTGTTGTGACACTTGTATAGTAACCATCGTGTTGTGACACTTGTATAGTGACCATTGTGTTGTGACACTTGTATAGTGACCATTGTGTTGAGACACTTGTACAGTGACTAATGTATTGTGATACTTGTATAGTGACCATTGTGTTGTGACACTTGTATAGTGACCATTGTGTTATGTCACTTGTATAGTGACCATTGTGTTGTGACACTTGAATAGTGACCATTAAGTTGTGACACTTGTATAGTGACCATTGTGTTCTAACTCTTGTATAGTGACCATTGTGTTCTAACTCTTGTATAGTGACCATTGTGTTCTAACTCTTGTATAGTGACCATTGTGTTCTAACTCTTGTATAGTGACCATTGTGTTCTAACTCTTGTATAGTGATTATTGTGTTCTAACTCTTGTATAGTGACCCTTGTGTTGTGACACTTGTATAGTGACCATTGTGTTGTGACACTTGTATAGTGACCATTGTCTTGTGACACTTGTATAGTAACCATCGTGTTGTGACACTTGTATAGTGACCATTGTGTTGTGACACTTGTATAGTGACCATTGTATTGTGACACTTGTATAGTCAGCATCGTGTTGTGACACTTGTATAGTGACCATTGTGTTGTGACACTTGTATAGTGATCATTGTGTTGTGTCACTTGTATAGTGACCATTGTGTTGAGACACTTGTATAGTGACCATTGTGTTGTGACACTTGTATAGTGACCATTGTGTTGAGACACTTGTACAGTGACTAATGTATTGTGATACTTGTATAGTGACCATTGTGTTGTGACACTTGTATAGTAACCATTGTGTTATGACACTTGTATAGTGACCATTGTGTTGTGACACTTGTATAGTGACCATTGTGTTGTGACACTTGTATAGTAACCATCGTGTTGTGACACTTGTATGGTGACCATTGTGTTGTGACACTTGTATAGTGACCATTGTGTTGTGACACTTGTATAGTGACCATTGTGTTGAGACACTTGTATAGTGACCATTGTATTGTGACACTTGTATAGTGACCATTGTGTTGAGACACTTGTATAGTGCCCATTGATTTGTGACACTTGTATAGTGACTATTATGTTGTGACACTTGTATAGTGACCATTGTGTTGAGACACTTGTATAGTGACCATTGTGTTGAGACACTTGTATAGTGACCATTGTGTTGTGACACTTGTATAGTGACCATTGTGTTGAGACACTTGTACAGTGACTAATGTATTGTGATACTTGTATAGTGACCATTATGTTGTGACACTTGTATAGTAACCATTGTGTTGTGACACTTGTATAGTGACCATTGTGTTGTGACACCTGTATAGTGACCATTGTGTTGTGACACTTGTATAGTAACCATCGTGTTGTGACACTTGTATAGTGACCATTGTGTTGTGACACTTGTATAGTGACCATTGTGTTGTGACACTTGTATAGTGACCATTGTGTTGAGATACTTGTACAGTGACTAATGTATTGTGATACTTGTATAGTGACCATTGTGTTGTGACACTTGAATAGTGACCATTGTGCTGAGACACTTGTATAGTGCCCATTGATTTGTGACACTTGTATAGTGACCATTGTGTTGTGACACTTGTATAGTGACCATTGTTTTGAGACACTTGTATAGTGAACATTGTGTTGAGACACTTGTATAGTGACCATTGTGTTGTGACACTTGTATAGTGACCATTGTGTTGAGACACTTGTATAGTAACTAATGTATTGTGATACTTGTATAGTGACCATTATGTTGTGACACTTGTATAGTAACCATTGTGTTGTGACACTTGTATAGTGACCATAGTGTTGTGACACCTGTATAGTGACCATTGTGTTGTGACACTTGTATAGTAACCATCGTGTTGTGACACTTGTATAGTGACCATTGTGTTGTGACACTTGTATAGTGACCATTGTGTTGTGACACTTGTATAGTGACCATTGTGTTGAGACACTTGTACACTGACTAATGTATTGTGATACTTGTATAGTGACCATTGTGTTGTGACACTTGAATAGTGACCATTGTGCTGAGACACTTGTATAGTGCCCATTGATTTGTGACACTTGTATAGTGACCATTGTGTTGTGACACTTGTATAGTGACCATTGTGTTGAGACACTTGTATAGTGAACATTGTGTTGAGACACTTGTATAGTCACCATTGTGTTGTGACACTTGTATAGTGACCATTGTGTTGAGACACTTGTATAGTGACTAATGTATTGTGATACTTGTATAGTGACCATTGTGTTGTGACACTTGAATAGTGAACATTGTGTTGAGACACTTGTATAGTGACCATTGTGTTGTGTCACTTGTATAATGACCATTGTGTTGAGACACTTGTATAGTGACCATTGTGTTTTGACACTTGTACAGTGACTAATGTATTGTGATACTTGTATAGTGACCATTATGTTGTGACACTTGTATAATAACCATTGTGTTGTGACACTTGTATAGTGACCATTGTGTTGTGACACCTGTATAGTGACCATTGTGTTGTGACACTTGTATAGTAACCATCGTGTTGTGACACTTGTATAGTGACCATTGTGTTGTGACACTTGTATAGTGACCATTGTGTTGAGACACTTGTACAGTGACTACTGTATTGTGATACTTGTATAGTGACCATTGTGTTGTGACACTTGTATAGTGACCATTGTATTATGACACTTGTATAGTGACCATTGTGTTGTGACACTTGAATAGTGACCATTAAGTTGTGACACTTGTATAGTGACCATTGTGTTCTAACTCTTGTATAGTGACCATTGTGTTCTAACTCTTGTATAGTGACCATTGTGTTCTAACTCTTGTATAGTGACCATTGTGTTCTAACTCTTGAATAGTGACCATTGTGTTCTAACTCTTGTATAGTGACCCTTGTGTTGTGACACTTGTATAGTGACCATTGTGTTGTGACACTTGTATAGTGACCATTGTCTTGTGACACTTGTATAGTAACCATCGTGTTGTGACACTTGTATAGTGACCATTGTGTTGTGACACTTGTATAGTGACCATTGTATTGTGACACTTGTATAGTTAGCATCGTGTTGTGACACTTGTATAGTGACCATTGTGTTGTGACACTTGTATAGTGACCATTGTGTTGAGACACTTGTATAATGACTAATGTATTGTGATACTTGTATAGTGACCATTGTGTTGTGACACTTGAATAGTGAACATTGTGTTGAGACACTTGTATAGTGACCATTGTGTTGTGTCACTTGTATAATAACCATTGTGTTGAGACACTTGTATAGTGACCATTGTGTTTTGACACTTGTACAGTGACTAATGTATTGTGATACTTGTATAGTGACCATTATGTTGTGACACTTGTATAGTAACCATTGTGTTGTGACACTTGTATAGTGACCATCGTGTTGTGACACTTGTATAGTGACCATTGTGTTGTGACACTTGTATAGTGACCATTGTGTTGAGACACTTGTACAGTGACTACTGTATTGTGATACTTGTATAGTGACCATTGTGTTGTGACACTTGTATAGTGACCATTGTATTATGACACTTGTATAGTGACCATTGTGTTGTGACACTTGAATAGTGACCATTAAGTTGTGACACTTGTATAGTGACCATTGTGTTCTAACTCTTGTATAGTGACCATTGTGTTCTAACTCTTGTATAGTGACCATTGTGTTCAAACTCTTGTATAGTGACCATTGTGTTCTAACTCTTGTATAGTGACCATTGTGTTCTAACTCTTGTATAGTGACCATTGTGTTCTAACTCTTGTATAGTGACCCTTGTGTTGTGACACTTGTATAGTGACCATTGTGTTGTGACACTTGTATAGTGACCATTGTCTTGTGACACTTGTATAGTAACCATCGTGTTGTGACACTTGTATAGTGACCATTGTGTTGTGACACTTGTATAGTGACCATTGTATTGTGACACTTGTATAGTTAGCATCGTGTTGTGACACTTGTATAGTGACCATTGTGTTGTGACACTTGTATAGTGACCATTGTGTTGTGACACTTGTATAGTGACCATTGTGTTGAGACACTTGTATAGTGACCATTGTGTTGTGACACTTGTATAGTGACCATTGTGTTGAGACACTTGTACAGTGACTAATGTATTGTGATACTTGTATAGTGACCATTGTGTTGTGACACTTGTATAGTAACCATTGTGTTGTGACACTTGTATAGTGGCCATTGTGTTGTGACACTTGTATAGTGACCATTGTGTTGTGACACTTGTATAGTAACCATCGTGTTGTGACACTTGTATGGTGACCATTGTGTTGTGACACTTGTATAGTGACCATTGTGTTGTGACACTTGTATTGTGACCATTGTGTTGAGACACTTGTACAGTGACTAATGTATTGTGATACTTGTATAGTGACCATTGTGTTGTGACACTTGAATAGTGACCATTGTGCTGAGACACTTGTATAGTGCCCATTGATTTGTGACACTTGTATAGTGACCATTGTGTTGTGACACTTGTATAGTGACCATTGTGTTGAGACACTTGTATAGTGAACATTGTGTTGAGACACTTGTATAGTGACCATTGTGTTGTGACACTTGTATAGTGACCATTGTGTTGAGACACTTGTATAGTGACTAATGTATTGTGATGCTTGTATAGTGACCATTGTGTTGTGACACTTGAATAGTGAACATTGTGTTGAGACACTTGTATAGTGACCATTGTGTTGTGTCACTTGTATAATGACCATTGTGTTGAGACACTTGTATAGTGACCATTGTGTTATGACACTTGTATAGTGACCATTGTGTTGTGACACTTGTATAGTGACCATTGTGTTGTGACACTTGTATAGTGACCATTGTGTTGTGACACTTGTATAGTGACCATTGTGTTGTGACACTTGTATAGTGACCACTGTGTTTTAACTCTTGTATAGTGACCATTGTGTTCTAACTCTTGTATAGTGACCATTGTGTTCTAACTCTTGTATAGTGACCATTGTGTTCTAACTCTTGTATAGTGACAATTGTGTTGTGACACTTGTATAGTGACCATTGTCTTGTGACACTTGTATAGTGACCATTGTCTTGTGACACTTGTATGGTAACCATCGTGTTGTGACACTTGTATAGTGACCATTGTGTTGTGACACTTGTATAGTGACCATTGTGTTGTGACACTTGTATAGTTAGCATCGTGTTGTGACACTTGTATAGTGACCATTGTGTTGTGACACTTGTATAGTGACCATTGTGGTGTGACACTTGTATAGTGACCATTGTGTTGAGACACTTGTATAGTGACCATTGTGTTGAGACACTTGTACAGTGACTAATGTATTGTGATACTTGTATAGTGACCATTGTGTTGTGACACTTGTATAGTAACCATTGTGTTGTGACACTTGTATAGTGACCATTGTGTTGTGACACTTGTATAGTGACCATTGTGTTGTGACACTTGTATAGTAACCATCGTGTTGTGACGTATAGTGACCATTGTGTTGTGACACTTGTATAGTGACCATTGTGTTGTGACACTTGTATAGTGACCATTGTGTTGAAACACTTGTACAGTGACTAATGTATTGTGATACTAGTATAGTGACCATTGTGTTGCGACACTTGTATAGTGACCATTGTGTTATGACACTTGTATAGTGACCATTGTGTTGTGACACTTGAATAGTGACCATTAAGTTGTGACACTTGTATAGTGACCATTGTGTTCTAACTCTTGTATAGTGACCATTGTGTTCTAACTCTTGTATAGTGACCATTGTGTTCTAACTCTTGTATAGTGACCATTGT
The DNA here is from genome assembly GCF_040958095.1 of Procambarus clarkii. Classification (NCBI taxonomy): domain Eukaryota; kingdom Metazoa; phylum Arthropoda; class Malacostraca; order Decapoda; family Cambaridae; genus Procambarus; species Procambarus clarkii. Next base: position 31,938,092 of record NC_091169.1, read on the forward strand.
GTTCTAACTCTTGTATAGTGACCATTGTGTTCTAACTCTTGTATAGTGACCCTTGTGTTGTGACACTTGTATAGTGACCATTGTGTTGTGACACTTGTATAGTGACCATTGTCTTGTGACACTTGTATAGTAACCATCGTGTTGTGACACTTGTATAGTGACCATTGTGTTGTGACACTTGTATAGTGACCATTGTATTGTGACACTTGTATAGTTAGCATCGTGCTGTGACACTTGTATAGTGACCATTGTGTTGTGACACTTGTATAGTGACCATTGTGTTGTGACACTTGTATAGTGACCATTGTGTTGAGACACTTGTATAGTGACCATTGTGTTGTGACACTTGTATAGTGACCATTGTGTTGAGACACTTGTACAGTGACTAATGTATTGTGATACTTGTATAGTGACCATTGTGTTGTGACACTTGTATAGTAACCATTGTGTTGTGACACTTGTATAGTGACCATTGTGTTGTGACACTTGTATAGTGACCATTGTGTTGTGACACTTGTATAGTAACCATCGTGTTGTGACACTTGAATGGTGACCATTGTGTTGTGACACTTGTATAGTGACCATTGTGTTGTGACACTTGTATAGTGACCATTGTGTTGAGACACTTGTATAGTGACCATTGTATTGTGACACTTGTATAGTGACCATTGTGTTGAGACACTTGTATAGTGCCCATTGATTTGTGACACTTGTATAGTGACTATTATGTTGTGACACTTGTATAGTGACCATTGTGTTGAGACACTTGTATAGTGACCATTGTGTTGAGACATTTGTATAGTGACCATTGTGTTGTGACTCTTGTATAGTGACCATTGTGTTGAGACACTTGTACAGTGACTAATGTATTGTGATACTTGTATAGTGACCATTATGTTGTGCCACTTGTATAGTAACCATTGTGTTGTGACACTTGTATAGTGACCATTGTGTTGAGACACTTGTACAGTGACTAATGTATTGTGATACTTGTATAGTGACCATTATGTTGTGACACTTGTATAGTGACCATTGTGTTATGACACTTGTATAGTGACCATTGTGTTGTGACACTTGAATAGTAAACATTAAGTTGTGACACTTGTATAGTAACTATCGTGTTGTGACACTTGTATAGTGACCATTGTGTTGTGACACTTGTATAGTGACCATTGTGTTGAGACACTTGTACAGTGACTAATGTATTGTGATACTTGTATAGTGACCATTGTGTTGTGACACTTGTATAGTGACCATTGTGTTATGACACTTGTATAGTGACCATTGTGTTGTGACACTTGAATAGTGACCATTAAGTTGTGACACTTGTATAGTGACCATTGTGTTCTAACTCTTGTATAGTGACCATTGTGTTCTAACTCTTGTATAGTGACCATTGTGTTCTAACTCTTGTATAGTGACCATTGTGTTCTAACTCTTGTATAGTGACCATTGTGTTCTAACTCTTGTATAGTGACCATTGTGTTCTAACTCTTGTATAGTGACCCTTGTGTTGTGACACTTGTATAGTGACCATTGTGTTGTGACACTTGCATAGTGACCATTGTCTTGTGACACTTGTATAGTAACCATCGTGTTGTGACACTTGTATAGTGACCATTGTGTTGTGACACTTGTATAGTGACCATTGTATTGTGACACTTGTATAGTTAGCATCGTGTTGTGACACTTGTATAGTGACCATTGTGTTGTGACACTTGTATAGTGACCATTGTGTTGTGACACTTGTATAGTGACCATTGTGTTGAGACACTTGTATAGTGACCATTGTGTTGTGACACTTGTATAGTGACCATTGTGTTGAGACACTTGAACAGTGACTAATGTATTGTGATACTTGTATAGTGACCATTGTGTTGTGACACTTGTAGAGTAACCATTGTGTTGTGACACTTGTATAGTGACCATTGTGTTGTGACACTTGTATAGTGACCATTGTGTTGTGACACTTGTATAGTAACCATCGTGTTGTGACACTTGTATGGTGACAATTGTGTTGTGACACTTGTATAGTGACCATTGTGTTGTGACACTTGTATAGTGACCATTGTGTTGAGACACTTGTATAGTGACCATTGTATTGTGACACTTGTATAGTGACCATTGTGTTGAGACACTTGTATAGTGCCCATTGATTTGTGACACTTGTATAGTGACTATTATGTTGTGACACTTGTATAGTGACCATTGTGTTGAGACACTTGTATAGTGACCATTGTGTTGAGACACTTGTATAGTGACCATTGTGTTGTGACACTTGTATAGTGACCATTGTGTTGAGGACACTTGTACAGTGACTAATGTATTGTGATACTTGTATAGTGACCATTATGTTGTGACACTTGTATAGTAACCATTGTGTTGTGACACTTGTATAGTGACCATTGTGTTGTGACACCTGTATAGTGACCATTGTGTTGTGACACTTGTATAGTAACCATCGTGTTGTGACACTTGTATAGTGACCATTGTGTTGTGACACTTGTATAGTGACCATTGTGTTGTGACACTTGTATAGTGACCATTGTGTTTGAGATACTTGTACAGTGACTAATGTATTGTGATACTTGTATAGTGACCATTGTGTTGTGACACTTGAATAGTGACCATTGTGCTGAGACACTTGTATAGTGCCCATTGATTTGTGACACTTGTATAGTGACCATTGTGTTGTGACACTTGTATAGTGACCATTGTGTTGAGACACTTGTATAGTGAACATTGTGTTGAGACACTTGTATAGTGACCATTGTGTTGTGACACTTGTATAGTGACCATTGTGTTGAGACACTTGTATAGTAACTAATGTATTGTGATACTTGTATAGTGACCATTATGTTGTGACACTTCTATAGTAACCATTGTGTTGTGACACTTGTATAGTGACCATTGTGTTGTGACACCTGTATAGTGACCATTGTGTTGTGACACTTGTATAGTAAGCATCGTGTTGTGACACTTGTATAGTGACCATTGTGTTGTGACACTTGTATAGTGACCATTGTGTTGTGACACTTGTATAGTGACCATTGTGTTGAGACACTTGTACAGTGACTAATGTATTGTGATACTTGTATAGTGACCATTGTGTTGTGACACTTGAATAGTGACCATTGTGCTGAGACACTTGTATAGTGCCCATTGATTTGTGACACTTGTATAGTGACCATTGTGTTGTGACACTTGTATAGTGACCATTGTGTTGAGACACTTGTATAGTGAACATTGTGTTGAGACACTTGTATAGTGACCATTGTGTTGTGACACTTGTATAGTGACCATTGTGTTGAGACACTTGTATAGTGACTAATGTATTGTGATACTTGTATAGTGACCATTGTGTTGTGACACTTGAATAGTGAACATTGTGTTGAGACACTTTTATAGTGACCATTGTGTTGTGTCACTTGTATAATGACCATTGTGTTGAGACACTTGTATAGTGACCATTGTGTTTTTACACTTGTACAGTGACTAATGTATTGTGATACTTGTATAGTGACCATTATGTTGTGACACTTGTATAGTAACCATTGTGTTGTGACACTTGTATAGTGACCATTGTGTTGTGACACCTGTATAGTGACCATTGTGTTGTGACACTTGTATAGTAACCATCGTGTTGTGACACTTGTATAGTGACCATAGTGTTGTGACACTTGTATAGTGACCATTGTGTTGTGACACTTGTATAGTAACCATCGTGTTGTGACACTTGTATGGTGACCATTGTGTTGTGACACTTGTATAGTGACCATTGTGTTGTGACACTTGTATAGTGACCATTGTGTTGAGACACTTGTATAGTGACCATTGTATTGTGACACTTGTATAGTGACCATTGTGTTGAGACACTTGTATAGTGCCCATTGATTTGTGACACTTGTATAGTGACTATTATGTTGTGACACTTGTATAGTGACCATTGTGTTGAGACACTTGTATAGTGACCATTGTGTTGAGACACTTGTATAGTGACCATTGTGTTGTGACACTTGTATAGTGACCATTGTGTTGAGACACTTGTACAGTGACTAATGTATTGTGATACTTGTATAGTGACCATTATGTTTGTGACACTTGTATAGTAACCATTGTGTTGTGACACTTGTATAGTGACCATTGTGTTGTGACACCTGTATAGTGACCATTGTGTTGTGACACTTGTATAGTAACCATCGTGTTGTGACACTTGTATAGTGACCATTGTGTTGTGACACTTGTATAGTGACCATTGTGTTGTGACACTTGTATAGTGACCATTGTGTTGAGATACTTGTATCAGTGACTAATGTATTGTGATACTTGTATAGTGACCATTGTGTTGTGACACTTGAATAGTGACCATTGTGCTGAGACACTTGTATAGTGCCCATTGATTTGTGACACTTGTATAGTGACCATTGTGTTGTGACACTTGTATAGTGACCATTGTGTTGAGACACTTGTATAGTGAACATTGTGTTGAGACACTTGTATAGTGACCATTGTGTTGTGACACTTGTATAGTGACCATTGTGTTGAGACACTTGTATAGTAACTAATGTATTGTGATACTTGTATAGTGACCATTATGTTGTGACACTTGCTATAGTAACCATTGTGTTGTGACACTTGTATAGTGACCATTGTGTTGTGACACCTGTATAGTGACCATTGTGTTGTGACACTTGTATAGTAACCATCGTGTTGTGACACTTGTATAGTGACCATTGTGTTGTGACACTTGTATAGTGACCATTGTGTTGTGACACTTGTATAGTGACCATTGTGTTGAGACACTTGTACAGTGACTAATGTATTGTGATACTTGTATAGTGACCATTGTGTTGTGACACTTGAATAGTGACCATTGTGCTGAGACACTTGTATAGTGCCCATTGATTTGTGACACTTGTATAGTGACCATTGTGTTGTGACACTTGTATAGTGACCATTGTGTTGAGACACTTGTATAGTGAACATTGTGTTGAGACACTTGTATAGTGACCATTGTGTTGTGACACTTGTATAGTGACCATTGTGTTGAGACACTTGTATAGTGACTAATGTATTGTGATACTTGTATAGTGACCATTGTGTTGTGACACTTGAATAGTGAACATTGTGTTGAGACACTTTTATAGTGACCATTGTGTTGTGTCACTTGTATAATGACCATTGTGTTGAGACACTTGTATAGTGACCATTGTGTTTTGACACTTGTGTAGTGACTAATGTATTGTGATACTTGTATAGTGACCATTATGTTGTGACACTTGTATAGTAACCATTGTGTTGTGACACTTGTATAGTGACCATTGTGTTGTGACACCTGTATAGTGACCATTGTGTTGTGACACTCTTATAGTAACCATCGTGTTGTGACACTTGTATAGTGACCATAGTGTTGTGACACTTGTATAGTGACCATTGTGTTGAGACACTTGTACAGTGACTAATGTATTTTGATACTTGTATAGTGACCATTGTGTTGTGACACTTGTATAGTGACCATTGTGTTATGACACTTGTATAGTGACCATTGTGTTGTGACACTTGAATAGTGACCATTAAGTTGTGACACTTGTATAGTGACCATTGTGTTCTAACTCTTGTATAGTGACCATTGTGTTCTAACTCTTGTATAGTGACCATTGTGTTCTAACTCTTGTATAGTGACCATTGTGTTCTAACTCTTGTATAGTGACCATTGTGTTCTAACTCTTGTATAGTGACCATTGTGTTCTAACTCTTGTATAGTGACCCTTGTGTTGTGACACTTGTATAGTGACCATTGTGTTGTGACACTTGTATAGTGACCATTGTCTTGTGACACTTGTATAGTAACCATCGTGTTGTGACACTTGTATAGTGACCATTGTGTTGTGACACTTGTATAGTGACCATTGTATTGTGACACTTGTATAGTTAGCATCGTGTTGTGACACTTGTATAGTGACCATTGTGTTGTGACACTTGTATAGTGACCATTATGTTGTGACACTTGTATAGTGACCATTGTGTTGAGACACGTGTATAGTGACCATTGTGTTGAGACACTTGTACAGTGACTAATGTATTGTGATACTTGTATAGTGACCATTGTGTTGTGACACTTGTATAGTAACCATTGTGTTGTGACACTTGAATAGTGACCATTGTGTTGTGACACTTGTATAGTGACCATTGTGTTGACACTTGTATAGTAACCATCGTGTTGTGACACTTGTATGGTGACCATTGTGTTGTGACACTTGTATAGTGACCATTGTGTTGTGACACTTGTATAGTGACCATTGTGTTGAGACACTTGTATAGTGACCATTGTATTGTGACACTTGTATAGTGACCATTGTGTTGAGACACTTGTATAGTGCCCATTGATTTGTGACACTTGTATAGTGACTATTATGTTGTGACACTTGTATAGTGACCATTGTGTTGAGACACTTGTATAGTGACCATTGTGTTGAGACACTTGTATAGTGACCATTGTGTTGTGACACTTGTATAGTGACCATTGTGTTGAGACACTTGTACAGTGACTAATGTATTGTGATACTTGTATAGTGACCATTATGTTGTGACACTTGTATAGTAACCATTGTGTTGTGACACTTGTATAGTGACCATTGTGTTGTGACACCTGTATAGTGACCATTGTGTTGTGACACTTGTATAGTGACCATTGTGTTGTGACACTTGTATAGTGACCATTGTGTTGTGACACTTGTATAGTGACCATTGTGTTGAGATACTTGTATAGTGACTAATGTATTGTGATACTTGTATAGTGACCATTGTGTTGTGACACTTGAATAGTGACCATTGTGCTGAGACACTTGTATAGTGCCCATTGATTTGTGACACTTGTATAGTGACCATTGTGTTGTGACACTTGTATAGTGACCATTGTGTTGAGACACTTGTATAGTGAACATTGTGTTGAGACACTTGTATAGTGACCATTGTGTTGTGACACTTGTATAGTGACCATTGTGTTGAGACACTTGTATAGTAACTAATGTATTGTGATACTTGTATAGTGACCATTATGTTGTGACACTTGTATAGTAACCATTGTGTTTTGACACTTGTATAGTGACCATTGTGTTGTGACACCTGTATAGTGACCATTGTGTTGTGACACTTGTATAGTAACCATCGTGTTGTGACACTTGTATAGTGACCATTGTGTTGTGACACTTGTATAGTGACCATTGTGTTGTGACACTTGTATAGTGACCATTGTGTTGAGACACTTGTACAGTGACTAATGTATTGTGATACTTGTATAGTGACCATTGTGTTGTGACACTTGAATAGTGACCATTGTGCTGAGACACTTGTATAGTGCCCATTGATTTGTGACACTTGTATAGTGACCATTGTGTTGTGACACTTGTATAGTGACCATTGTGTTGAGACACTTGTATAGTGAACATTGTGTTGAGACACTTGTATAGTGACCATTGTGTTGTGACACTTGTATAGTGACCATTGTGTTGAGACAATTGTATAGTGACTAATGTATTGTGATACTTGTATAGTGACCATTGTGTTGTGACACTTGAATAGTGAACATTGTGTTGAGACACTTGTATAGTGACCATTGTGTTGTGTCACTTGTATAATGACCATTGTGTTGAGACACTTGTATAGTGACCATTGTGTTTTGACACTTGTATAGTGACCATTGTGTTGTGACACTTGGATAGTGACCATTGTGTTGTGACACTTGTATAGTGACCATTGTGTTGTGACACTTGTATAGTGACCATTGTGTTGTGACACTTGTATAGTGACCACTGTGTTCTAACTCTTGTATAGTGACCATTGTGTTCTAACTCTTGTATAGTGACCATTGTGTTCTAACTCTTGTATAGTGACCATTGTGTTCTAACTCTTGTATAGTGACAATAGTGTTGTGACACTTGTATAGTGACCATTGTATAGTGACCATTGTGTTGTGACACTTGTATAGTTAGCATCGTGTTGTGACACTTGTATAGTGACCATTGTGTTGTGACACTTGTATAGTGACCATTGTGGTGTGACACTTGTATAGTTAGCATCGTGTTGTGACACTTGTATAGTGACCATTGTGTTGTGACACTTGTATAGTGACCATTGTGGTGTGACACTTGTATAGTGACCATTGTGTTGAGACACTTGTATAGTGACCATTGTGTTGAGACACTTGTACAGTGACTAATGTATTGTGATACTTGTATAGTGACCATTGTGTTGTGACACTTGTATAGTAACCATTGTGTTGTGACACTTGTATAGTGACCATTGTGTTGTGACACTTGTATAGTGACCATCGTGTTGTGACGTATAGTGACCATTGTGTTGTGACGCTTGTATAGTGACCATTGTGTTGTGACACTTGTATAGTGACCATTGTGTTGTGACACTTGTATAGTAACCATCGTGTTGTGACGTATAGTGACCATTGTGTTGTGACACTTGTATTGTGACCATTGTGTTGTGACACTTGTATAGTGACCATTGTGTTATGACACTTGTATAGTGACCATTGTGTTGTGACACTTGAATAGTGACCATTAAGTTGTGACACTTGTATAGTGACCATTGTGTTCTAACTCTTGTAGAGTGACCATTGTGTTCTAACTCTTGTATAGTGACCATTGTGTTCTAACTCTTGTATAGTGACCATTGTGTTCTAACTCTTGTATAGTGACCATTGTGTTCTAACTCTTGTATAGTGACCATTGTGTTCTAACTCTTGTATAGTGACCCTTGTGTTGTGACACTTGTATAGTGACCATTGTGTTGTGACACTTGTATAGAGACCATTGTCTTGTGACACTTGTATAGTAACCATCGTGTTGTGACACTTGTATAGTGACCATTGTGTTGTGACACTTGTATAGTGACCATTGTGTTGTGACACTTGTATAGTTAGCATCGTGCTGTGACACTTGTATAGTGACCATTGTGCTGTGACACTTGTATATTGACCATTGTGTTGTGACACTTGTATTGCGACCATTGTGTTGAGACACTTGTATAGTGACCATTGTGTTGTGACACTTGTATAGTGACCATTGTGTTGAGACACTTGTAAAGTGACTAATGTATTGTGACACTTGTATAGTGACCATTGTGTTGTGACACTTGTATAGTAACCATTGTGTTGTGACACTTGTATAGTGACCATTGTGTTGTGACACTTGTATAGTGACCATTGTGTTGTGACACTTGTAAAGTAACCATCGTGTTGTGACACTTGTATGGTGACCATTGTGTTGTGACACTTGTATAGTGACCATTGTGTTGTGACACTTGTATAGTGACTATTGTGTTGAGACACTTGAATAGTGACCATTGTATTGTGACACTTGTATAGTGACCATTGTGTTGAGACACTTATATAGTGCCCATTGATTTGTGACACTTGTATAGTGACCATTATGTTGTGACACTTGTATAGTGACCATTGTGTTGAGACACTTGTATAGTGACCATTGTTTTGAGACACTTGTATAGTGACTAATGTATTGTGATACTTGTATAGTGACCATTGTGTTGTGACACTTGTATAGTAACCATCGTGTTGTGACACTTGTATGGTGACCATTGTGTTGTGACACTTGTATAGTGACCATTGTGTTGTGACACTTGTATAGTGACCATTGTGTTGAGACACTTGTACAGTGACTAATGTATTGTGATACTTGTATAGTGACCATTGTGTTGTGACACTTGAATAGTGACCATTGTGCTGAGACACTTGTATAGTGCCCATTGATTTGTGACACTTGTATAGTGACCATTGTGTTGTGACACTTGTATAGTGACCATTGTGTTGAGACACTTGTATAGTGAACATTGTGTTGAGACACTTGTATAGTGACCATTGTGTTGTGACACTTGTATAGTGACCATTGTGTTGAGACACTTGTATAGTGACTAATGTATTGTGATACTTGTATAGTGACCATTGTGTTGTGACACTTGAATAGTGAACATTGTGTTGAGACACTTGTATAGTGACCATTGTGTTGTGTCACTTGTATAATGACCATTGTGTTGAGACACTTGTATAGTGACCATTGTGTTTTGACACTTGTATAGTGACCATTGTGTTGTGACACTTGTATAGTGACCATTGTGTTGTGACACTTGTATAGTGACCATTGTGTTGTGACACTTGTATAGTGACCCTTGTGTTGTGACACTTGTATAGTGACCACTGTGTTCTAACTCTTGTATAGTGACCATTGTGTTCTAACTCTTGTATAGTGACCATTGTGTTCTAACTCTTGTATAGTGACCATTGTGTTCTAACTCTTGTATAGTGACAATTGTGTTGTGACACTTGTATAGTGACCATTGTCTTGTGACACTTGTATAGTGACCATTGTCTTGTGACACTTGTATAGTAACCATCGTGTTGTGACACTTGTATAGTGACCATTGTGTTGTGACACTTGTATAGTGACCATTGTGTTGTGACACTTGTATAGTTAGCATCGTGTTGTGACACTTGTATAGTGACCATTGTGTTGAGACACTTGTATAGTGACCATTGTGTTGAGACACTTGTACAGTGACTAATGTATTGTGATACTTGTATAGTGACCATTGTGTTGTGACACTTGTATAGTAACCATTGTGTTGTGACACTTGTATAGTGACCATTGTGTTGTGACACTTGTATAGTGACCATTGTGTTGTGACACTTGTATAGTAACCATCGTGTTGTGACGTATAGTGACCATTGTGTTGTGACACTTGTATAGTGACCATTGTGTTGTGACACTTGTATAGTGACCATTGTGTTGAGACACTTGTACAGTGACTAATGTATTGTGATACTTGTATAGTGACCATTGTGTTGTGACACTTGTATAGTGACCATTGTGTTATGACACTTGTATAGTGACCATTGTGTTGTGACACTTGAATAGTGACCATTAAGTTGTGACACTTGTATAGTGACCATTGTGTTCTAACTCTTGTATAGTGACCATTGTGTTCTAACTCTTGTATAGTGACCATTGTTTTCTAACTCTTGTATAGTGACCATTGTGTTCTAACTCTTGTATAGTGACCATTGTGTTCTAACTCTTGTATAGTGACCATTGTGTTCTAACTCTTGTATAGTGACCCTTGTGTTGTGACACTTGTATAGTGACCATTGTGTTGTGACACTTGTATAGTGACCATTGTCTTGTGACACTTGTTTAGTAACCATCGTGTTGTGACACTTGTATAGTGACCATTGTGTTGTGACACTTGTATAGTGACCATTGTATTGTGACACTTGTATAGTTAGCATCGTGTTGTGACACTTGTATAGTGACCATTGTGTTGTGACACTTGTATAGTGACCATTGTGTTGTGACACTTGTATAGTGACCATTGTGTTGAGACACTTGTATAGTGACCATTGTGTTGTGACACTTGTATAGTGACCATTGTGTTGAGACACTTGTACAGTGACTAATGTATTGTGATACTTGTATAGTGACCATTGTGTTGTGACACTTGTATAGTAACCATTGTGTTTGTGACACTTGTATAGTGACCATCGTGTTGTGACACTTGTATAGTGACCATTGTGTTGTGACACTTGTATAGTAACCATCGTGTTGTGACACTTGTATGGTGACCATTGTGTTGTGACACTTGTATAGTGACCATTGTGTTGTGACACTTGTATAGTGACCATTGTGTTGAGACACTTGTATAGTGACCATTGTGTTGTGACACTTGTATAGTGACCATTGTGTTGAGACACTTGTACAGTGACTAATGTATTGTGATACTTGTATAGTGACCATTATGTTGTGACACTTGTATAGTGACCATTGTGTTGTGACACTTGTATAGTGACCATTGTGTTGAGACACTTGTACAGTGACTAATGTATTGTGATACTTGTATAGTGACCATTGTGTTGTGACACTTGTATAGTGACCATTGTGTTATGACACTTGTATAGTGACCATTGTGTTGTGACACTTGAATAGTAACCATTAAGTTGTGACACTTGTATAGTGACCATTGTGTTCTAACTCTTGTATAGTGACCATTGTGTTCTAACTCTTGTATAGTGACCATTGTGTTCTAACTCTTGTATAGTGACCATTGTGTTCTAACTCTTGTATAGTGACCATTGTGTTCTAACTCTTGTATAGTGACCATTGTGTTCTAACTCTTGTATAGTGACCCTTGTGTTGTGACACTTGTATAGTGACCATTGTGTTGTGACACTTGTATTGTGACCATTGTCTTGTGACACTTGTATAGTAACCATCGTGTTGTGACACTTGTATAGTGACCATTGTGTTGTGACACTTGTATAGTGACCATTGTATTGTGACACTTGTATAGTTAGCATCGTGTTGTGACACTTGTATAATGACCATTGTGTTGTGACACTTGTATAGTGACCATTGTGTTGTGACACTTGTATAGTGACCATTGTGTTGAGACACTTGTATAGTGACCATTGTGTTGTGACACTTGTATAGTGACCATTGTGTTGAGACACTTGTACAGTGACTAATGTATTGTGATACTTGTATAGTGACCATTGTGTTGTGACACTTGTATAGTAACCATTGTGTTGTGACACTTGTATAGTGACCATTGTGTTGTGACACTTGTATAGTGACCATTGTGTTGTGACACTTGTATAGTAACCATCGTGTTGTGACGTATAGTGACCATTGTGTTGTGACACTTGTATAGTGACCATTGTGTTGTGACACTTGCATAGTGACCATTGTGTTGAGACACTTGTACAGTGACTAATGTATTGTGATACTTGTATAGTGACCATTGTGTTGTGACACTTGTATAGTGACCATTGTGTTATGACACTTGTATAGTGACCATTGTGTTGTGACACTTGAATAGTGACCATTAAGTTGTGACACTTGTATAGTGACCATTGTGTTCTAACTCTTGTATAGTGACCATTGTGTTCTAACTCTTGTATAGTGACCATTGTGTTCTAACTCTTGTATAGTGACCATTGTGTTCTAACTCTTGTATAGTGACCATTGTGTTCTAACTCTTGTATAGTGACCCTTGTGTTGTGACACTTGTATAGTGACCATTGTGTTGTGACACTTGTGTAGTGACCATTGTCTTGTGACACTTGTATAGTAACCATCGTGTTGTGACACTTGTATAGTGACCATTGTGTTGTGACACTTGTATAGTAGTCCTTGTATTGTGACACTTGTATAGTTAGCATCGTGTTGTGACACTTGTATAGTGACCATTGTGTTGTGACACTTGTATAGTGACCATTGTGTTGTGACACTTGTATAGTGACCATTGTGTTGAGACACTTGTATAGTGACCATTGTGTTGTGACACTTGTATAGTGACCATTGTGTTGAGACACTTGTACAGTGACTAATGTATTGTGATACTTGTATAGTGACCATTGTGTTGTGACACTTGTATAGTAACCATTGTGTTGTGACACTTGTATAGTGACCATTGTGTTGTGACACTTGTATAGTGACCATTGTGTTGTGACACTTGTATAGTAACCATCGTGTTGTGACACTTGTATGGTGACCATTGTGTTGTGACACTTGTATAGTGACCATTGTGTTGTGACACTTGTATAGTGGACCATTGTGTTGAGACACTTGTATAGTGACCATTGTGTTGTGACACTTGTATAGTGACCATTGTGTTGAGACACTTGTACAGTGACTAATGTATTGTGATACTTGTATAGTGACCATTATGTTGTGACACTTGTATAGTGACCATTGTGTTGTGACACTCGTATAGTGACCATTGTGTTGAGACACTTGTACAGTGACCATTATGTTGTGACACTTGTATAGTGACCATTGTGTTGAGACACTTGTATAGTGACCATTGTTTTGAGACACTTGTATAGTGACTAATGTATTGTGATACTTGTATAGTGACCATTGTGTTGTGACACTTGTATAGTAACCATCGTGTTGTGACACTTGTATGGTGACCATTGTGTTGTGACACTTGTATAGTGACCATTGTGTTGTGACACTTGTATAGTGACCATTGTGTTGAGGACACTTGTACAGTGACTAATGTATTGTGATACTTGTATAGTGGACCATTGTGTTGTGACACTTGAATAGTGACCATTGTGCTGAGACACTTGTATAGTGCCCATTGATTTGTGACACTTGTATAGTGACCATTGTGTTGTGACACTTGTATAGTGACCATTGTGTTGAGACACTTGTATAGTGAACATTGTGTTGAGACACTTGTATAGTGACCATTGTGTTGTGACACTTGTATAGTGACCATTGTGTTGAGACACTTGTATAGTGACTAATTGTATTGTGATACTTGTATAGTGACCATTGTGTTGTGACACTTGGATAGTGAACATTGTGTTGAGACACTTGTATAGTGACCATTGTGTTGTGTCACTTGTATAATGACCATTGTGTTGAGACACTTGTATAGTGACCATTGTGTTTTGACACTTGTATAGTGACCATTGTGTTGTGACACTTGTATAGTGACCATTGTGTTGTGACACTTGTATAGTGACCATTGTGTTGTGACACTTGTATAGTGACCCTTGTGTTGTGACACTTGTATAGTGACCACTGTGTTCTAACTCTTGTATAGTGACCATTGTGTTCTAACTCTTGTATAGTGACCATTGTGTTCTAACTCTTGTATAGTGACCATTGTGTTCTAACTCTTGTATAGTGACAATTGTGTTGTGACACTTGTATAGTGACCATTGTCTTGTGACACTTGTATAGTGACCATTGTCTTGTGACACTTGTATAGTAACCATCGTGTTGTGACACTTGTATAGTGACCATTGTGTTGTGACACTTGTATAGTGACCATTGTGTTGTGACACTTGTATAGTTAGCATCGTGTTGTGACACTTGTATAGTGACCATTGTGTTGAGACACTTGTATAGTGACCATTGTGTTGAGACACTTGTACAGTGACTAATGTATTGTGATACTTGTATAGTGACCATTGTGTTGTGACACTTGTATAGTAACCATTGTGTTGTGACACTTGTATAGTGACCATTGTGTTGTGACACTTGTATAGTGACCATTGTGTTGTGACACTTGTATAGTAACCATCGTGTTGTGACGTATAGTGACCATTGTGTTGTGACACTTGTATAGTGACCATTGTGTTGTGACACTTGTATAGTGACCATTGTGTTGAGACACTTGTACAGTGACTAATGTATTGTGATACTTGTATAGTGACCATTGTGTTGTGACACTTGTATAGTGACCATTGTGTTATGACACTTGTATAGTGACCATTGTGTTGTGACACTTGAATAGTGACCATTAAGTTGTGACACTTGTATAGTGACCATTGTGTTCTAACTCTTGTATAGTGACCATTGTGTTCTAACTCTTGTATAGTGACCATTGTTTTCTAACTCTTGTATAGTGACCATTGTGTTCTAACTCTTGTATAGTGACCATTGTGTTCTAACTCTTGTATAGTGACCATTGTGTTCTAACTCTTGTATAGTGACCCTTGTGTTGTGACACTTGTATAGTGACCATTGTGTTGTGACACTTGTATAGTGGACCATTGTCTTGTGACACTTGTTTAGTAACCATCGTGTTGTGACACTTGTATAGTGACCATTGTGTTGTGACACTTGTATAGTGACCATTGTATTGTGACACTTGTATAGTTAGCATCGTGTTGTGACACTTGTATAGTGACCATTGTGTTGTGACACTTGTATAGTGACCATTGTGTTGTGACACTTGTATAGTGACCATTGTGTTGAGACACTTGTATAGTGACCATTGTGTTGTGACACTTGTATAGTGACCATTGTGTTGAGACACTTGTACAGTGACTAATGTATTGTGATACTTGTATAGTGACCATTGTGTTGTGACACTTGTATAGTAACCATTGTGTTGTGACACTTGTATAGTGACCATCGTGTTGTGACACTTGTATAGTGACCATTGTGTTGTGACACTTGTATAGTAACCATCGTGTTGTGACACTTGTATGGTGACCATTGTGTTGTGACACTTGTATAGTGACCATTGTGTTGTGACACTTGTATAGTGACCATTGTGTTGAGACACTTGTATAGTGACCATTGTGTTGTGACACTTGTATAGTGACCATTGTGTTGAGACACTTGTACAGTGACTAATGTATTGTGATACTTGTATAGTGACCATTATGTTGTGACACTTGTATAGTGACCATTGTGTTGTGACACTTGTATAGTGACCATTGTGTTGAGACACTTGTACAGTGACTAATGTATTGTGATACTTGTATAGTGACCATTGTGTTGTGACACTTGTATAGTGACCATTGTGTTATGACACTTGTATAGTGACCATTGTGTTGTGACACTTGAATAGTAACCATTAAGTTGTGACACTTGTATAGTGACCATTGTGTTCTAACTCTTGTATAGTGACCATTGTGTTCTAACTCTTGTATAGTGACCATTGTGTTCTAACTCTTGTATAGTGACCATTGTGTTCTAAACTCTTGTATAGTGACCATTGTGTTCTAACTCTTGTATAGTGACCATTGTGTTCTAACTCTTGTATAGTGACCCTTGTGTTGTGACACTTGTATAGTGACCATTGTGTTGTGACACTTGTATTGTGACCATTGTCTTGTGACACTTGTATAGTAACCATCGTGTTGTGACACTTGTATAGTGACCATTGTGTTGTGACACTTGTATAGTGACCATTGTATTGTGACACTTGTATAGTTAGCATCGTGTTGTGACACTTGTATAATGACCATTGTGTTGTGACACTTGTATAGTGACCATTGTGTTGTGACACTTGTATAGTGACCATTGTGTTGAGACACTTGTATAGTGACCATTGTGTTGTGACACTTGTATAGTGACCATTGTGTTGAGACACTTGTACAGTGACTAATGTATTGTGATACTTGTATAGTGACCATTGTGTTGTGACACTTGTATAGTAACCATTGTGTTGTGACACTTGTATAGTGACCATTGTGTTGTGACACTTGTATAGTGACCATTGTGTTGTGACACTTGTATAGTAACCATCGTGTTGTGACGTATAGTGACCATTGTGTTGTGACACTTGTATAGTGACCATTGTGTTGTGACACTTGTATAGTGACCATTGTGTTGAGACACTTGTACAGTGACTAATGTATTGTGATACTTGTATAGTGACCATTGTGTTGTGACACTTGTATAGTGACCATTGTGTTATGACACTTGTATAGTGACCATTGTGTTGTGACACTTGAATAGTGACCATTAAGTTGTGACACTTGTATAGTGACCATTGTGTTCTAACTCTTGTATAGTGACCATTGTGTTCTAACTCTTGTATAGTGACCATTGTGTTCTAACTCTTGTATAGTGACCATTGTGTTCTAACTCTTGTATAGTGACCATTGTGTTCTAACTCTTGTATAGTGACCCTTGTGTTGTGACACTTGTATAGTGACCATTGTGTTGTGACACTTGTGTAGTGACCATTGTCTTGTGACACTTGTATAGTAACCATCGTGTTGTGACACTTGTATAGTGACCATTGTGTTGTGACACTTGTATAGTAGTCCTTGTATTGTGACACTTGTATAGTTAGCATCGTGTTGTGACACTTGTATAGTGACCATTGTGTTGTGACACTTGTATAGTGACCATTGTGTTGTGACACTTGTATAGTGACCATTGTGTTGAGACACTTGTATAGTGACCATTGTGTTGTGACACTTGTATAGTGACCATTGTGTTGAGACACTTGTACAGTGACTAATGTATTGTGATACTTGTATAGTGACCATTGTGTTGTGACACTTGTATAGTAACCATTGTGTTGTGACACTTGTATAGTGACCATTGTGTTGTGACACTTGTATAGTGACCATTGTGTTGTGACACTTGTATAGTAACCATCGTGTTGTGACACTTGTATGGTGACCATTGTGTTGTGACACTTGTATAGTGACCATTGTGTTGTGACACTTGTATAGTGACCATTGTGTTGAGACACTTGTATAGTGACCATTGTGTTGTGACACTTGTATAGTGACCATTGTGTTGAGACACTTGTACAGTGACTAATGTATTGTGATACTTGTATAGTGACCATTATGTTGTGACACTTGTATAGTGACCATTGTGTTGTGACACTCGTATAGTGACCATTGTGTTGAGACACTTGTACAGTGACTAATGTATTGTGATACTTGTATAGTGACCATTGTGTTGTGACACTTGTATAGTGACCATTGTGTTATGACACTTGTATAGTGACCATTGTGTTGTGACACTTGAATAGTAACCATTAAGTTGTGACACTTGTATAGTGACCATTGTGTTCTAACTCTTGTATAGTGACCATTGTGTTTTAACTCTTGTATAGTGACCATTGTGTTCTAACTCTTGTATAGTGACCATTGTGTTCTAACTCTTGTATAGTGACCATTGTGTTCTAACTCTTGTATAGTGACCATTGTGTTCTAACTCTTGTATAGTGACCCTTGTGTTGTGACACTTGTATAGTGACCATTGTGTTGTGACACTTGTATAGTGAGCATTGTCTTGTGACACTTGTATAGTAACCATCGTGTTGTGACACTTGTATAGTGACCATTGTGTTGTGACACTTGTATAGTGACCATTGTATTGTGACACTTGTATAGTTAGCATCGTGTTGTGACACTTGTATAGTGACCATTGTGTTGTGACACTTGTATAGTGACCATTGTGTTGTGACACTTGTATAGTGACCATTGTGTTGAGACAATTGTATAGTGACCATTGTGTTGTGACACTTGTATAGTGACCATTGTGTTGAGACACTTGTACAGTGACTAATGTATTGTGATACTTGTATAGTGACCATTGTGTTGTGACACTTGTATAGTAACCATTGTGTTGTGACACTTGTATAGTGACCATTGTGTTGTGACACTTGTATAGTGACCATTGTGTTGTGACACTTGTATAGTAACCATCGTGTTGTGACACTTGTATGGTGACCATTGTGTTGTGACACTTGTATAGTGACCATTGTGTTGTGACACTTGTATAGTGACCATTGTGTTGAGACACTTGTATAGTGACCATTGTATTGTGACACTTGTATAGTGACCATTGTGTTGAGACACTTGTATAGTGCCCATTGATTTGTGACACTTGTATAGTGACTATTATGTTGTGACACTTGTATAGTGACCATTGTGTTGAGACACTTGTATAGTGACCGATGTGTTGAGACACTTGTATAGTGACCATTGTGTTGTGACACTTGTATAGTGACCATTGTGTTGAGACACTTGTACAGTGACTAATGTATTGTGATACTTGTATAGTGACCATTATGTTGTGACACTTGTATATTAACCATTGTGTTGTGACACTTGTATAGTGACCATTGTGTTGAGACACTTGTACAGTGACTAATGTATTGTGATACTTGTATAGTGACCATTATGTTGTGACACTTGTATAGTAACCATTGTGTTGTGACACTTGTATAGTGACCATTGTGTTGTGACACCTGTATAGTGACCATTGTGTTGTGACACTTGTATAGTAACCATCGTGTTGTGACACTTGTATAGTGACCATTGTGTTGTAACACTTGTATAGTGACCATTGTGTTGAGACACTTGTACAGTGACTAATGTATTGTGATACTTGTATAGTGACCATTGTGTTGTGACACTTGTATAGTGACCATTGTGTTATGACACTTGTATAGTGACCATTGTGTTGTGACACTTGAATAGTGACCATTAAGTTGTGACACTTGTATAGTGACCATTGTGTTCTAACTCTTGTATAGTGACCATTGTGTTCTAACTCTTGTATAGTGACCATTGTGTTCTAACTCTTGTATAGTGACCATTGTGTTCTAACTCTTGAATAGTGACCATTGTGTTCTAACTCTTGTATAGTGACCATTGTGTTCTAACTCTTGTATAGTGACCCTTGTGTTGTGACACTTGTATAGTGACCATTGTGTTGTGACACTTGTATAGTGACCATTGTCTTGTGACACTTGTATAGTAACCATCGTGTTGTGACACTTGTATAGTGACCATTGTGTTGTGACACTTGTATAGTGACCATTGTATTGTGACACTTGTATAGTTAGCATCGTGTTGTGACACTTGTATAGTGACCATTGTGTTGTGACACTTGTATAGTGACCATTGTGTTGTGACACTTGTATAGTGACCATTGTGTTGAGACACTTGTATAGTGACCATTGTGTTGTGACACTTGTATAGTGACCATTGTGTTGAGACACTTGTACAGTGACTAATGTATTGTGATACTTGTATAGTGACCATTGTGTTGTGACACTTGTATAGTAACCATTGTGTTGTGACACTTGTATAGTGACCATTGTGTTGTGACACTTGTATAGTGACCATTGTGTTGTGACACTTGTATAGTAACCATCGTGTTGTGACACTTGTATGGTGACCATTGTGTTGTGACACTTGTATAGTGACCATTGTGTTGTGACACTTGTATAGTGACCATTGTGTTGAGACACTTGTATAGTGGACCATTGTATTGTGACACTTGTATAGTGACCATTGTGTTGAGACACTTGTATAGTGCCCATTGATTTGTGACACTTGTATAGTGACTATTATGTTGTGACACTTGTATAGTGCCCATTGTGTTGAGACACTTGTATAGTGACCATTGTGTTGAGACACTTGTATAGTGACCATTGTGTTGTGACACTTGTATAGTGACCATTGTGTTGAGACACTTGTACAGTGACTAATGTATTGTGATACTTGTATAGTGACCATTATGTTGTGACACTTGTATAGTAACCATTGTGTTGTGACACTTGTATAGTGACCATTGTGTTGTGAAACCTGTATAGTGACCATCGTGTTGTGACACTTGTATAGTAACCATCGTGTTGTGACACTTGTATAGTGACCATTGTGTTGTGACACTTGTATAGTGACCATTGTGTTGTGACACTTGTATAGTGACCATTGTGTTGAGATACTTGTTCAGTGACTAATGTATTGTGATACTTGTATAGTGACCATTGTGTTGTGACACTTGAATAGTGACCATTGTGTTGTGACACTTGTATAGTGACCATTGTGTTGTGACACTTGTATAGTGACCATTGTGTTGAGACACTTGTACAGTGACTAATGTATTGTGATACTTGTATAGTGACCATTGTGTTGTGACACTTGTATAGTGACCATTGTGTTATGACACTTGTATAGTGACCATTGTGTTGTGACACTTGAATAGTAACCATTAAGTTGTGACACTTGTATAGTGACCATTGTGTTCTAACTCTTGTATAGTGACCATTGTGTTCTAACTCTTGTATAGTGACCATTGTGTTCTAACTCTTGTATAGTGACCATTGTGTTCTAACTCTTGTATAGTGACCATTGTGTTCTAACTCTTGTATAGTGACCATTGTGTTCTAACTCTTGTATAGTGACCCTTGTGTTGTGACACTTGTATAGTGACCATTGTGTTGTGACACTTGTATTGTGACCATTGTCTTGTGACACTTGTATAGTAACCATCGTGTTGTGACACTTGTATAGTGACCATTGTGTTGTGACACTTGTATAGTGACCATTGTATTGTGACACTTGTATAGTTAGCATCGTGTTGTGACACTTGTATAATGACCATTGTGTTGTGACACTTGTATAGTGACCATTGTGTTGTGACACTTGTATAGTGACCATTGTGTTGAGACACTTGTATAGTGACCATTGTGTTGTGACACTTGTATAGTGACCATTGTGTTGAGACACTTGTACAGTGACTAATGTATTGTGATACTTGTATAGTGACCATTGTGTTGTGACACTTGTATAGTAACCATTGTGTTGTGACACTTGTATAGTGACCATTGTGTTGTGACACTTGTATAGTGACCATTGTGTTGTGACACTTGTATAGTAACCATCGTGTTGTGACGTATAGTGACCATTGTGTTGTGACACTTGTATAGTGACCATTGTGTTGTGACACTTGTATAGTGACCATTGTGTTGAGACACTTGTACAGTGACTAATGTATTGTGATACTTGTATAGTGACCATTGTGTTGTGACACTTGTATAGTGACCATTGTGTTATGACACTTGTATAGTGACCATTGTGTTGTGACACTTGAATAGTGACCATTAAGTTGTGACACTTGTATAGTGACCATTGTGTTCTAACTCTTGTATAGTGACCATTGTGTTCTAACTCTTGTATAGTGACCATTGTGTTCTAACTCTTGTATAGTGACCATTGTGTTCTAACTCTTGTATAGTGACCATTGTGTTCTAACTCTTGTATAGTGACCCTTGTGTTGTGACACTTGTATAGTGACCATTGTGTTGTGACACTTGTGTAGTGACCATTGTCTTGTGACACTTGTATAGTAACCATCGTGTTGTGACACTTGTATAGTGACCATTGTGTTGTGACACTTGTATAGTAGTCCTTGTATTGTGACACTTGTATAGTTAGCATCGTGTTGTGACACTTGTATAGTGACCATTGTGTTGTGACACTTGTATAGTGACCATTGTGTTGTGACACTTGTATAGTGACCATTGTGTTGAGACACTTGTATAGTGACCATTGTGTTGTGACACTTGTATAGTGACCATTGTGTTGAGACACTTGTACAGTGACTAATGTATTGTGATACTTGTATAGTGACCATTGTGTTGTGACACTTGTATAGTAACCATTGTGTTGTGACACTTGTATAGTGACCATTGTGTTGTGACACTTGTATAGTGACCATTGTGTTGTGACACTTGTATAGTAACCATCGTGTTGTGACACTTGTATGGTGACCATTGTGTTGTGACACTTGTATAGTGACCATTGTGTTGTGACACTTGTATAGTGACCATTGTGTTGAGACACTTGTATAGTGACCATTGTGTTGTGACACTTGTATAGTGACCATTGTGTTGAGACACTTGTACAGTGACTAATGTATTGTGATACTTGTATAGTGACCATTATGTTGTGACACTTGTATAGTGACCATTGTGTTGTGACACTCGTATAGTGACCATTGTGTTGAGACACTTGTACAGTGACTAATGTATTGTGATACTTGTATAGTGACCATTGTGTTGTGACACTTGTATAGTGACCATTGTGTTATGACACTTGTATAGTGACCATTGTGTTGTGACACTTGAATAGTAACCATTAAGTTGTGACACTTGTATAGTGACCATTGTGTTCTAACTCTTGTATAGTGACCATTGTGTTTTAACTCTTGTATAGTGACCATTGTGTTCTAACTCTTGTATAGTGACCATTGTGTTCTAACTCTTGTATAGTGACCATTGTGTTCTAACTCTTGTATAGTGACCATTGTGTTCTAACTCTTGTATAGTGACCCTTGTGTTGTGACACTTGTATAGTGACCATTGTGTTTGTGACACTTGTATAGTGAGCATTGTCTTGTGACACTTGTATAGTAACCATCGTGTTGTGACACTTGTATAGTGACCATTGTGTTGTGACACTTGTATAGTGACCATTGTATTGTGACACTTGTATAGTTAGCATCGTGTTGTGACACTTGTATAGTGACCATTGTGTTGTGACACTTGTATAGTGACCATTGTGTTGTGACACTTGTATAGTGACCATTGTGTTGAGACAATTGTATAGTGACCATTGTGTTGTGACACTTGTATAGTGACCATTGTGTTGAGACACTTGTACAGTGACTAATGTATTGTGATACTTGTATAGTGACCATTGTGTTGTGACACTTGTATAGTAACCATTGTGTTTGTGACACTTGTATAGTGACCATTGTGTTGTGACACTTGTATAGTGACCATTGTGTTGTGACACTTGTATAGTAACCATCGTGTTGTGACACTTGTATGGTGACCATTGTGTTGTGACACTTGTATAGTGACCATTGTGTTGTGACACTTGTATAGTGACCATTGTGTTGAGACACTTGTATAGTGACCATTGTATTGTGACACTTGTATAGTGACCATTGTGTTGAGACACTTGTATAGTGCCCATTGATTTGTGACACTTGTATAGTGACTATTATGTTGTGACACTTGTATAGTGACCATTGTGTTGAGACACTTGTATAGTGACCGATGTGTTGAGACACTTGTATAGTGACCATTGTGTTGTGACACTTGTATAGTGACCATTGTGTTGAGACACTTGTACAGTGACTAATGTATTGTGATACTTGTATAGTGACCATTATGTTGTGACACTTGTATATTAACCATTGTGTTGTGACACTTGTATAGTGACCATTGTGTTGAGACACTTGTACAGTGACTAATGTATTGTGATACTTGTATAGTGACCATTATGTTGTGACACTTGTATAGTAACCATTGTGTTGTGACACTTGTATAGTGACCATTGTGTTGTGACACCTGTATAGTGACCATTGTGTTGTGACACTTGTATAGTAACCATCGTGTTGTGACACTTGTATAGTGACCATTGTGTTGTAACACTTGTATAGTGACCATTGTGTTGAGACACTTGTACAGTGACTAATGTATTGTGATACTTGTATAGTGACCATTGTGTTGTGACACTTGTATAGTGACCATTGTGTTATGACACTTGTATAGTGACCATTGTGTTGTGACACTTGAATAGTGACCATTAAGTTGTGACACTTGTATAGTGACCATTGTGTTCTAACTCTTGTATAGTGACCATTGTGTTCTAACTCTTGTATAGTGACCATTGTGTTCTAACTCTTGTATAGTGACCATTGTGTTCTAACTCTTGAATAGTGACCATTGTGTTCTAACTCTTGTATAGTGACCATTGTGTTCTAACTCTTGTATAGTGACCCTTGTGTTGTGACACTTGTATAGTGACCATTGTGTTGTGACACTTGTATAGTGACCATTGTCTTGTGACACTTGTATAGTAACCATCGTGTTGTGACACTTGTATAGTGACCATTGTGTTGTGACACTTGTATAGTGACCATTGTATTGTGACACTTGTATAGTTAAGCATCGTGTTGTGACACTTGTATAGTGACCATTGTGTTGTGACACTTGTATAGTGACCATTGTGTTGTGACACTTGTATAGTGACCATTGTGTTGAGACACTTGTATAGTGACCATTGTGTTGTGACACTTGTATAGTGACCATTGTGTTGAGACACTTGTACAGTGACTAATGTATTGTGATACTTGTATAGTGACCATTGTGTTGTGACACTTGTATAGTAACCATTGTGTTGTGACACTTGTATAGTGACCATTGTGTTGTGACACTTGTATAGTGACCATTGTGTTGTGACACTTGTATAGTAACCATCGTGTTGTGACACTTGTATGGTGACCATTGTGTTGTGACACTTGTATAGTGACCATTGTGTTGTGACACTTGTATAGTGACCATTGTGTTGAGACACTTGTATAGTGACCATTGTATTGTGACACTTGTATAGTGACCATTGTGTTGAGACACTTGTATAGTGCCCATTGATTTGTGACACTTGTATAGTGACTATTATGTTGTGACACTTGTATAGTGCCCATTGTGTTGAGACACTTGTATAGTGACCATTGTGTTGAGACACTTGTATAGTGACCATTGTGTTGTGACACTTGTATAGTGACCATTGTGTTGAGACACTTGTACAGTGACTAATGTATTGTGATACTTGTATAGTGACCATTATGTTGTGACACTTGTATAGTAACCATTGTGTTGTGACACTTGTATAGTGACCATTGTGTTGTGAAACCTGTATAGTGACCATCGTGTTGTGACACTTGTATAGTAACCATCGTGTTGTGACACTTGTATAGTGACCATTGTGTTGTGACACTTGTATAGTGACCATTGTGTTGTGACACTTGTATAGTGACCATTGTGTTGAGATACTTGTTCAGTGACTAATGTATTGTGATACTTGTATAGTGACCATTGTGTTGTGACACTTGAATAGTGACCATTGTGTTGTGACACTTGTATAGTGACCATTGTGTTGTGACACTTGTATAGTGACCATTGTGTTGAGACACTTGTACAGTGACTAATGTATTGTGATACTTGTATAGTGACCATTGTGTTGTGACACTTGTATAGTGACCATTGTGTTATGACACTTGTATAGTGACCATTGTGTTGTGACACTTGAATAGTAACCATTAAGTTGTGACACTTGTATAGTGACCATTGTGTTCTAACTCTTGTATAGTGACCATTGTGTTCTAACTCTTGTATAGTGACCATTGTGTTCTAACTCTTGTATAGTGACCATTGTGTTCTAACTCTTGTATAGTGACCATTGTGTTCTAACTCTTGTATAGTGACCATTGTGTTCTAACTCTTGTATAGTGACCCTTGTGTTGTGACACTTGTATAGTGACCATTGTGTTGTGACACTTGTATTGTGACCATTGTCTTGTGACACTTGTATAGTAACCATCGTGTTGTGACACTTGTATAGTGACCATTGTGTTGTGACACTTGTATAGTGACCATTGTATTGTGACACTTGTATAGTTAGCATCGTGTTGTGACACTTGTATAATGACCATTGTGTTGTGACACTTGTATAGTGACCATTGTGTTGTGACACTTGTATAGTGACCATTGTGTTGAGACACTTGTATAGTGACCATTGTGTTGTGACACTTGTATAGTGACCATTGTGTTGAGACACTTGTACAGTGACTAATGTATTGTGATACTTGTATAGTGACCATTGTGTTGTGACACTTGTATAGTAACCATTGTGTTGTGACACTTGTATAGTGACCATTGTGTTGTGACACTTGTATAGTGACCATTGTGTTGTGACACTTGTATAGTAACCATCGTGTTGTGACGTATAGTGACCATTGTGTTGTGACACTTGTATAGTGACCATTGTGTTGTGACACTTGTATAGTGACCATTGTGTTGAGACACTTGTACAGTGACTAATGTATTGTGATACTTGTATAGTGACCATTGTGTTGTGACACTTGTATAGTGACCATTGTGTTATGACACTTGTATAGTGACCATTGTGTTGTGACACTTGAATAGTGACCATTAAGTTGTGACACTTGTATAGTGACCATTGTGTTCTAACTCTTGTATAGTGACCATTGTGTTCTAACTCTTGTATAGTGACCATTGTGTTCTAACTCTTGTATAGTGACCATTGTGTTCTAACTCTTGTATAGTGACCATTGTGTTCTAACTCTTGTATAGTGACCCTTGTGTTGTGACACTTGTATAGTGACCATTGTGTTGTGACACTTGTGTAGTGACCATTGTCTTGTGACACTTGTATAGTAACCATCGTGTTGTGACACTTGTATAGTGACCATTGTGTTGTGACACTTGTATAGTAGTCCTTGTATTGTGACACTTGTATAGTTAGCATCGTGTTGTGACACTTGTATAGTGACCATTGTGTTGTGACACTTGTATAGTGACCATTGTGTTGTGACACTTGTATAGTGACCATTGTGTTGAGACACTTGTATAGTGACCATTGTGTTGTGACACTTGTATAGTGACCATTGTGTTGAGACACTTGTACAGTGACTAATGTATTGTGATACTTGTATAGTGACCATTGTGTTGTGACACTTGTATAGTAACCATTGTGTTGTGACACTTGTATAGTGACCATTGTGTTGTGACACTTGTATAGTGACCATTGTGTTGTGACACTTGTATAGTAACCATCGTGTTGTGACACTTGTATGGTGACCATTGTGTTGTGACACTTGTATAGTGACCATTGTGTTGTGACACTTGTATAGTGACCATTGTGTTGAGACACTTGTATAGTGACCATTGTGTTGTGACACTTGTATAGTGACCATTGTGTTGAGACACTTGTACAGTGACTAATGTATTGTGATACTTGTATAGTGACCATTATGTTGTGACACTTGTATAGTGACCATTGTGTTGTGACACTCGTATAGTGACCATTGTGTTGAGACACTTGTACAGTGACTAATGTATTGTGATACTTGTATAGTGACCATTGTGTTGTGACACTTGTATAGTGACCATTGTGTTATGACACTTGTATAGTGACCATTGTGTTGTGACACTTGAATAGTAACCATTAAGTTGTGACACTTGTATAGTGACCATTGTGTTCTAACTCTTGTATAGTGACCATTGTGTTTTAACTCTTGTATAGTGACCATTGTGTTCTAACTCTTGTATAGTGACCATTGTGTTCTAACTCTTGTATAGTGACCATTGTGTTCTAACTCTTGTATAGTGACCATTGTGTTCTAACTCTTGTATAGTGACCCTTGTGTTGTGACACTTGTATAGTGACCATTGTGTTGTGACACTTGTATAGTGAGCATTGTCTTGTGACACTTGTATAGTAACCATCGTGTTGTGACACTTGTATAGTGACCATTGTGTTGTGACACTTGTATAGTGACCATTGTATTGTGACACTTGTATAGTTAGCATCGTGTTGTGACACTTGTATAGTGACCATTGTGTTGTGACACTTGTATAGTGACCATTGTGTTGTGACACTTGTATAGTGACCATTGTGTTGAGACAATTGTATAGTGACCATTGTGTTGTGACACTTGTATAGTGACCATTGTGTTGAGACACTTGTACAGTGACTAATGTATTGTGATACTTGTATAGTGACCATTGTGTTGTGACACTTGTATAGTAACCATTGTGTTGTGACACTTGTATAGTAACCATTGTGTTGTGACACTTGTATAGTGACCATTGTGTTGTGACACTTGTATAGTGACCATTGTGTTGTGACACTTGTATAGTAACCATCGTGTTGTGACACTTGTATGGTGACCATTGTGTTGTGACACTTGTATAGTGACCATTGTGTTGTGACACTTGTATAGTGACCATTGTGTTGAGACACTTGTATAGTGACCATTGTATTGTGACACTTGTAAAGTGACCATTGTGTTGAGACACTTGTATAGTGCCCATTGATTTGTGACACTTGTATAGTGACTATTATGTTGTGACACTTGTATAGTGACCATTGTGTTGAGACACTTGTATAGTGACCGATGTGTTGAGACACTTGTATAGTGACCATTGTGTTGTGACACTTGTATAGTGACCATTGTGTTGAGACACTTGTACAGTGACTAATGTATTGTGATACTTGTATAGTGACCATTATGTTGTGACACTTGTATATTAACCATTGTGTTGTGACACTTGTATAGTGACCATTGTGTTGAGACACTTGTACAGTGACTAATGTATTGTGATACTTGTATAGTGACCATTATGTTGTGACACTTGTATAGTAACCATTGTGTTGTGACACTTGTATAGTGACCATTGTGTTGTGACACCTGTATAGTGACCATTGTGTTGTGACACTTGTATAGTAACCATCGTGTTGTGACACTTGTTTAGTGACCATTGTGTTGTAACACTTGTATAGTGACCATTGTGTTGAGACACTTGTACAGTGACTAATGTATTGTGATACTTGTATAGTGACCATTGTGTTGTGACACTTGTATAGTGACCATTGTGTTATGACACTTGTATAGTGACCATTGTGTTGTGACACTTGAATAGTGACCATTAAGTTGTGACACTTGTATAGTGACCATTGTGTTCTAACTCTTGTATAGTGACCATTGTGTTCTAACTCTTGTATAGTGACCATTGTGTTCTAACTCTTGTATAGTGACCATTGTGTTCTAACTCTTGAATAGTGACCATTGTGTTCTAACTCTTGTATAGTGACCATTGTGTTCTAACTCTTGTATAGTGACCCTTGTGTTGTGACACTTGTATAGTGACCATTGTGTTGTGACACTTGTATAGTGACCATTGTCTTGTGACACTTGTATAGTAACCATCGTGTTGTGACACTTGTATAGTGACCATTGTGTTGTGACACTTGTATAGTGACCATTGTATTGTGACACTTGTATAGTTAGCATCGTGTTGTGACACTTGTATAGTGACCATTGTGTTGTGACACTTGTATAGTGACCATTGTGTTGTGACACTTGTATAGTGACCATTGTGTTGAGACACTTGTATAGTGACCATTGTGTTGTGACACTTGTATAGTGACCATTGTGTTGAGACACTTGTACAGTGACTAATGTATTGTGATACTTGTATAGTGACCATTGTGTTGTGACACTTGTATAGTAACCATTGTGTTGTGATACTTGTATAGTGACCATTGTGTTGTGACACTTGTATAGTGACCATTGTGTTGTGACACTTGTATAGTAACCATCGTGTTGTGACACTTGTATGGTGACCATTGTGTTGTGACACTTGTATAGTGACCATTGTGTTGTGACACTTGTATAGTGACCATTGTGTTGAGACACTTGTATAGTGACCATTGTATTGTGACACTTGTATAGTGACCATTGTGTTGAGACACTTGTATAGTGCCCATTGATTTGTGACACTTGTATAGTGACTATTATGTTGTGACACTTGTATAGTGCCCATTGTGTTGAGACACTTGTATAGTGACCATTGTGTTGAGACACTTGTATAGTGACCATTGTGTTGTGACACTTGTATAGTGACCATTGTGTTGAGACACTTGTACAGTGACTAATGTATTGTGATACTTGTATAGTGACTATAATGTTGTGACACTTGTATAGTAACCATTGTGTTGTGACACTTGTATAGTGACCATTGTGTTGTGAAACCTGTATAGTGACCATTGTGTTGTGACACTTGTATAGTAACCATCGTGTTGTGACACTTGTATAGTGACCATTGTGTTGTGACACTTGTATAGTGACCATTGTGTTGTGACACTTGTATAGTGACCATTGTGTTGAGATACTTGTTCAGTGACTAATGTATTGTGATACTTGTATAGTGACCATTGTGTTGTGACACTTGAATAGTGACCATTGTGCTGAGACACTTGTAAAGTGCCCATTGATTTGTAACACTTGTATAGTGACCATTGTGTTGTGACACTTGTATAGTGACCATTGTGTTGAGACACTTGTATAGTGAACATTGTGTTGAGACACTTGTATAGTGACCATTGTGTTGTGACACTTGTATAGTGACCATTGTGTTGAGACACTTGTATAGTAACTAATGTATTGTGATACTTGTATAGTGACCATTATGTTGTGACACTTGTATAGTAACCATTGTGTTGTGACACTTGTATAGTGACCATTGTGTTGTGACACCTGTATAGTGACCATTGTGTTGTGACACTTGTATAGTAACCATCGTGTTGTGACACTTGTATAGTGACCATTGTGTTGTGACACTTGTATAGTGACCATTGTGTTGTGACACTTGTATAGTGACCATTGTGTTGAGACACTTGTACAGTGACTAATGTATTGTGATACTTGTATAGTGACCATTGTGTTGTGACACTTGTATAGTAACCATTGTGTTGTGACACTTGTATAGTGACCATTGTGTTGTGACACTTGTATAGTGACCATTGTGTTGTGACACTTGTATAGTAACCATCGTGTTGTGACACTTGTATGGTGACCATTGTGTTGTGACACTTGTATAGTGACCATTGTGTTGTGACACTTGTATAGTGACCATTGTGTTGAGACACTTGTATAGTGACCATTGTATTGTGACACTTGTATAGTGACCATTGTGTTGAGACACTTGTATAGTGCCCATTGATTTGTGACACTTGTATAGTGACTATTATGTTGTGACACTTGTATAGTGCCCATTGTGTTGAGACACTTGTATAGTGACCATTGTGTTGAGACACTTGTATAGTGACCATTGTGTTGTGACACTTGTATAGTGACCATTGTGTTGAGACACTTGTACAGTGACTAATGTATTGTGATACTTGTATAGTGACCATTATGTTGTGACACTTGTATAGTAACCATTGTGTTGTGACACTTGTATAGTGACCATTGTGTTGTGAAACCTGTATAGTGACCATTGTGTTGTGACACTTGTATAGTAACCATCGTGTTGTGACACTTGTATAGTGACCATTGTGTTGTGACACCTGTATAGTGACCATTGTGTTGTGACACTTGTATAGTAACCATCGTGTTGTGACACTTGTATAGTGACCATTGTGTTGTGACACTTGTATAGTGACCATTGTGTTGTGACACTTGTATAGTGACCATTGTGTTGAGACACTTGTACAGTGACTAATGTATTGTGATACTTGTATAGTGACCATTGTGTTGTGACACTTGTATAGTAACCATTGTGTTGTGACACTTGTATAGTGACCATTGTGTTGTGACACTTGTATAGTGACCATTGTGTTGTGACACTTGTATAGTAACCATCGTGTTGTGACACTTGTATGGTGACCATTGTGTTGTGACACTTGTATAGTGACCATTGTGTTGTGACACTTGTATAGTGACCATTGTGTTGAGACACTTGTATAGTGACCATTGTATTGTGACACTTGTATAGTGACCATTGTGTTGAGACACTTGTATAGTGCCCATTGATTTGTGACACTTGTATAGTGACTATTATGTTGTGACACTTGTATAGTGCCCATTGTGTTGAGACACTTGTATAGTGACCATTGTGTTGAGACACTTGTATAGTGACCATTGTGTTGTGACACTTGTATAGTGACCATTGTGTTGAGACACTTGTACAGTGACTAATGTATTGTGATACTTGTATAGTGACCATTATGTTGTGACACTTGTATAGTAACCATTGTGTTGTGACACTTGTATAGTGACCATTGTGTTGTGAAACCTGCATAGTGACCATTGTGTTGTGACACTTGTATAGTAACCATCGTGTTGTGACACTTGTATAGTGACCATTGTGTTGTGACACTTGTATAGTGACCATTGTGTTGTGACACTTGTATAGTGACCATTGTGTTGAGATACTTGTACAGTGACTAATGTATTGTGATACTTGTATAGTGACCATTGTGTTGTGACACTTGAATAGTGACCATTGTGCTGAGACACTTGTAAAGTGCCCATTGATTTGTGACACTTGTATAGTGACCATTGTGTTGTGACACTTGTATAGTGACCATTGTGTTGAGACACTTGTATAGTGAACATTGTGTTGAGACACTTGTATAGTGACCATTGTGTTGTGACACTTGTATAGTGACCATTGTGTTGAGACACTTGTATAGTGAACATTGTGTTGAGACACTTGTATAGTGACCATTGTGTTGTGACACTTGTATAGTGACCATTGTGTTGAGACACTTGTATAGTAACTAATGTATTGTGATACTTGTATAGTGACCATTATGTTGTGACACTTGTATAGTAACCATTGTGTTGTGACACTTGTATAGTGACCATTGTGTTGTGACACCTGTATAGTCCCATTGTGTTGTGACACTTGTATAGTAACCATCGTGTTGTGACACTTGTATAGTGACCATTGTGTTGTGACACTTGTATAGTGACCATTGTGTTGTGACACTTGTATAGTGACCATTGTGTTGAGACACTTGTACAGTGACTAATGTATTGTGATACTTGTATAGTGACCATTGTGTTGTGACACTTGAATAGTGACCATTGTGCTGAGACACTTGTATAGTGCTCATTGATTTGTGACACTTGTATAGTGACCATTGTGTTGTGACACTTGTATAGTGACCATTGTGTTGTGACACTTGTATAGTAACCATCGTGTTGTGACACTTGTATGGTGACCATTGTGTTGTGACACTTGTATAGTGACCATTGTGTTGTGACACTTGTATAGTGACCATTGTGTTGAGACACTTGTATAGTGACCATTGTGTTGTGACACTTGTATAGTGACCATTGTGTTGAGACACTTGTACAGTGACTAATGTATTGTGATACTTGTATAGTGACCATTGTGTTGTGACACTTGTATAGTAACCATTGTGTTGTGACACTTGTATAGTGACCATTGTGTTGTGACACTTGTATAGTGACCATTGTGTTGTGACACTTGTATAGTAACCATCGTGTTGTGACACTTGTATGGTGACCATTGTGTTGTGACACTTGTATAGTGACCATTGTGTTGTGACACTTGTATAGTGACTTTTGTGTTGAGACACTTGTATAGTGACCATTGTGTTGTGACACTTGTATAGTGACCATTATGTTGAGACACTTGTACAGTGACTAATGTATTGTGATACTTGTATAGTGACCATTATGTTGTGACACTTGTATAGTGACCATTGTGTTGTGACACTCGTATAGTGACCATTGTGTTGAGACACTTGTACAGTGACTAATGTATTGTGATACTTGTATAGTGACCATTGTGTTGTGACACTTGTATAGTGACCATTGTGTTATGACACTTGTATAGTGACCATTGTGTTGTGACACTTGAATAGTAAACCATTAAGTTGTGACACTTGTATAGTGACCATTGTGTTCTAACTCTTGTATAGTGACCATTGTGTTTTAACTCTTGTATAGTGACCATTGTGTTCTAACTCTTGTATAGTGACCATTGTGTTCTAACTCTTGTATAGTGACCATTGTGTTTCTAACTCTTGTATAGTGACCATTGTGTTCTAACTCTTGTATAGTGACCCTTGTGTTGTGACACTTGTATAGTGACCATTGTGTTGTGACACTTGTATAGTGACCATTGTCTTGTGACACTTGTATAGTAACCATCGTGTTGTGACACTTGTATAGTGACCATTGTGTTGTGACACTTGTATAGTGACCATTGTATTGTGACACTTGTATAGTTAGCATCGTGCTGTGACACTTGTATAGTGACCATTGTGTTGTGACACTTGTATAGTGGACCATTGTGTTGTGACACTTGTATAGTGACCATTGTGTTGAGACACTTGTATAGTGACCATTGTGTTGTGACACTTGTATAGTGACCATTGTGTTGAGACACTTGTACAGTGACTAATGTATTGTGATACCTGTATAGTGACCATTGTGTTGTGACACTTGTATAGTAACCATTGTGTTGTGACACTTGTATAGTGACCATTGTGTTGTGACACTTGTATAGTGACCATTGTGTTGTGACACTTGTATAGTAACCATCGTGTTGTGACACTTGTATGGTGACCATTGTGTTGTGACACTTGTATAGTGACCATTGTGTTGTGACACTTGTATAGTGACCATTGTGTTGAGACACTTGTATAGTGACCATTGTATTGTGACACTTGTATAGTGACATTGTGTTGAGACACTTGTATAGTGCCCATTGATTTGTGACACTTGTATAGTGACTATTATGTTGTGACACTTGTATAGTGACCATTGTGTTGAGACACTTGTATAGTGACCGATGTGTTGAGACACTTGTATAGTGACCATTGTGTTGTGACACTTGTATAGTGACCATTGTGTTGAGACACTTGTACAGTGACTAATGTATTGTGATACTTGTATAGTGACCATTATGTTGTGACACTTGTATATTAACCATTGTGTTGTGACACTTGTATAGTGACCATTGTGTTGAGACACTTGTACAGTGACTAATGTATTGTGATACTTGTATAGTGACCATTATGTTGTGACACTTGTATAGTAACCATTGTGTTGTGACACTTGTATAGTGACCATTGTGTTGTGACACCTGTATAGTGACCATTGTGTTGTGACACTTGTATAGTGACCATTGTGTTGTAACACTTGTATAGTGACCATTGTGTTGAGACACTTGTACAGTGACTAATGTATTGTGATACTTGTATAGTGACCATTGTGTTGTGACACTTGAATAGTGACCATTAAGTTGTGACACTTGTATAGTGACCATTGTGTTCTAACTCTTGTATAGTGACCATTGTGTTCTAACTCTTGTATAGTGACCATTGTGTTCTAACTCTTGTATAGTGACCATTGTGTTCTAACTCTTGAATAGTGACCATTGTGTTCTAACTCTTGTATAGTGACCATTGTGTTCTAACTCTTGTATAGTGACCCTTGTGTTGTGACACTTGTATAGTGACCATTGTGTTGTGACACTTGTATAGTGACCATTGTCCTTGTGACACTTGTATAGTAACCATCGTGTTGTGACACTTGTATAGTGACCATTGTGTTGTGACACTTGTATAGTGACCATTGTATTGTGACACTTGTATAGTTAGCATCGTGTTGTGACACTTGTATAGTGACCATTGTGTTGTGACACTTGTATAGTGACCATTGTGTTGTGACACTTGTATAGTGACCATTGTGTTGAGACACTTGTATAGTGACCATTGTGTTGTGACACTTGCATAGTGACCATTGTGTTGAGACACTTGTACAGTGACTAATGTATTGTGATACTTGTATAGTGACCATTGTGTTGTGACACTTGTATAGTAACCATTGTGTTGTGACACTTGTATAGTGACCATTGTGTTGTGACACTTGTATAGTGACCATTGTGTTGTGACACTTGTATAGTAACCATCGTGTTGTGACACTTGTATGGTGACCATTGTGTTGTGACACTTGTATAGTGACCATTGTGTTGTGGCACTTGTATAGTGACCATTGTGTTGAGACACTTGTATAGTGACCATTGTATTGTGACACTTGTATAGTGACCATTGTGTTGAGACACTTGTATAGTGCCCATTGATTTGTGACACTTGTATAGTGGACTATTATGTTGTGACACTTGTATAGTGACCATTGTGTTGAGACACTTGTATAGTGACCATTGTGTTGAGACACTTGTATAGTGACCATTGTGTTGTGACACTTGTATAATGACCATTGTGTTGAGACACTTGTACAGTGACTAATGTATTGTGATACTTGTATAGTGACCATTATGTTGTGACACTTGTATAGTAACCATTGTGTTGTGACACTTGTATAGTGACCATTGTGTTGTGACACCTGTATAGTGACCATTGTGTTGTGACACTTGTATAGTAACCATCGTGTTGTGACACTTGTATAGTGACCATTGTGTTGTGACACTTGTATAGTGACCATTGTGTTGTGACACTTGTATAGTGACCATTGTGTTGAGATACTTGTACAGTGACTAATGTATTGTGATACTTGTATAGTGACCATTGTGTTGTGACACTTGAATAGTGACCATTGTGCTGAGACACTTGTATAGTGCCCATTGATTTGTGACACTTGTATAGTGACCATTGTGTTGTGACACTTGTATAGTGACCATTGTGTTGAGACACTTGTATAGTGAACATTGTGTTGAGACACTTGTATAGTGACCATTGTGTTGTGACACTTGTATAGTGACCATTGTGTTGAGACACTTGTATAGTAACTAATGTATTGTGATACTTGTATAGTGACCATTATGTTGTGACACTTGTATAGTAACCATTGTGTTGTGACACTTGTATAGTGACCATTGTGTTGTGACACCTGTATAGTGACCATTGTGTTGTGACACTTGTATAGTAACCATCGTGTTGTGACACTTGTATAGTGACCATTGTGTTGTGACACTTGTATAGTGACCATTGTGTTGTGACACTTGTATAGTGACCATTGTGTTGAGACACTTGTACAGTGACTAATGTATTGTGATACTTGTATAGTGACCATTGTGTTGTGACACTTGAATAGTGACCATTGTGCTGAGACACTTGTATAGTGCCCATTGATTTGTGACACTTGTATAGTGACCATTGTGTTGTGACACTTGTATAGTGACCATTGTGTTGAGACACTTGTATAGTGAACATTGTGTTGAGACACTTGTATAGTGACCATTGTGTTGTGACACTTGTATAGTGACCATTGTGTTGAGACACTTGTATAGTGACTAATGTATTGTGATACTTGTATAGTGACCATTGTGTTGTGACACTTGAATAGTGAACATTGTGTTGAGACACTTGTATAGTGACCATTGTGTTGTGTCACTTGTATAATGACCATTGTGTTGAGACACTTGTATAGTGACCATTGTGTTTTGACACTTGTACAGTGACTAATGTATTGTGATACTTGTATAGTGACCATTATGTTGTGACACTTGTATAGTAACCATTGTGTTGTGACACTTGTATAGTGACCATTGTGTTGTGACACCTGTATAGTGACCATTGTGTTGTGACACTTGTATAGTAACCATCGTGTTGTGACACTTGTATAGTGACCATAGTGTTGTGACACTTGTATAGTGACTATTGTGTTGAGACACTTGTACAGTGACTAATGTATTTTGATACTTGTATAGTGACCATTGTGTTGTGACACTTGTATAGTGACCATTGTGTTATGACACTTGTATAGTGACCATTGTGTTGTGACACTTGAATAGTGACCATTAAGTTGTGACACTTGTATAGTGACCATTGTGTTCTAACTCTTGTATAGTGACCATTGTGTTCTAACTCTTGTATAGTGACCATTGTGTTCTAACTCTTGTATAGTGACCATTGTGTTCTAACTCTTGTATAGTGACCATTGTGTTCTAACTCTTGTATAGTGACCATTGTGTTCTAACTCTTGTATAGTGACCCTTGTGTTGTGACACTTGTATAGTGACCATTGTGTTGTGACACTTGTATAGTGACCATTGTATTGTGACACTTGTATAGTTAGCATCGTGTTGTGACACTTGTATAGTGACCATTGTGTTGTGACACTTGTATAGTGACCATTGTGTTGTGACACTTGTATAGTGACCATTGTGTTGAGACACTTGTATAGTGACCATTGTGTTGTGACACTTGTATAGTGACCATTGTGTTGAGACACTTGTACAGTGACTAATATATTGTGATACTTGTATAGTGACCATTGTGTTGTGACACTTGTATAGTAACCATTGTGTTGTGACACTTGTATAGTGACCATTGTGTTGTGACACTTGTATAGTGACCATTGTGTTGTGACACTTGTATAGTAACCATCGTGTTGTGACACTTGTATGGTGACCATTGTGTTGTGACACTTGTATAGTGACCATTGTGTTGTGACACTTGTATAGTGACCATTGTGTTGAGACACTTGTATAGTGACCATTGTATTGTGACACTTGTATAGTGACCATTGTGTTGAGACACTTGTATAGTGCCCATTGATTTGTGACACTTGTATAGTGACTATTATGTTGTGACACTTGTATAGTGACCATTGTGTTGAGACACTTGTATAGTGACCATTGTGTTGAGACACTTGTATAGTGACCATTGTGTTGTGACACTTGTATAGTGACCATTGTGTTGAGACACTTGTACATTGACTAATGTATTGTTATACTTGTATAGTGACCATTATGTTGTGACACTTGTATAGTAACCATTGTGTTGTGACACTTGTATAGTGACCATTGTGTTGTGACACCTGTATAGTGACCATTGTGTTGTGACACTTGTATAGTAACCATCGTGTTGTGACACTTGTATAGTGACCATTGTGTTGTGACACTTGTATAGTGACCATTGTGTTGTGACACTTGTATAATGACCATTGTGTTGAGATACTTGTACAGTGACTAATGTATTGTGATACTTGTATAGTGACCATTGTGTTGTGACACTTGAATAGTGACCATTGTGCTGAGACACTTGTATAGTGCCCATTGATTTGTGACACTTGTATAGTGACCATTGTGTTGTGACACTTGTATAGTGACCATTGTGTTGAGACACTTGTATAGTGAACATTGTGTTGAGACACTTGTATAGTGACCATTGTGTTGTGACACTTGTATAGTGACCATTGTGTTGAGACACTTGTATAGTAACTAATGTATTGTGATACTTGTATAGTGACCATTATGTTGTGACACTTGTATAGTAACCATTGTGTTGTGACACTTGTATAGTGACCATTGTGTTGTGACACCTGTATAGTGACCATTGTGTTGTGACACTTGTATAGTAACCATTGTGTTGTGACACTTGTATAGTGACCATTGTGTTGTGACACTTGAATAGTGACCATTGTGTTGTGACACTTGTATAGTGACCATTGTGTTGAGACACTTGTACAGTGACTAATGTATTGTGATACTTGTATAGTGACCATTGTGTTGTGACACTTGAATAGTGACCATTGTGCTGAGACACTTGTATAGTGCCCATTGATTTGTGACACTTGTATAGTGACCATTGTGTTGTGACACTTGTATAGTGACCATTGTGTTGAGACACTTGTATAGTGAACATTGTGTTGAGACACTTGTATAGTGACCATTGTGTTGTGACACTTGTATAGTGACCATTGTGTTGAGACACTTGTATAGTGACTAATGTATTGTGATACTTGTATAGTGACCATTGTGTTGTGACACTTGAATAGTGAACATTGTGTTGAGACACTTGTATAGTGACCATTGTGTTGTGTCACTTGTATAATGACCATTGTGTTGAGACACTTGTATAGTGACCATTGTGTTTTGACACTTGTATAGTGACCATTGTGTTGTGACACTTGTATAGTGACCATTGTGTTGTGACACTTGTATAGTGACCATTGTGTTGTGACACTTGTATAGTGACCACTGTGTTCTAACTCTTGTATAGTGACCATTGTGTTCTAACTCTTGTATAGTGACCATTGTGTTCTAACTCTTGTATAGTGACCATTGTGTTCTAACTCTTGTATAGTGACAATTGTGTTGTGACACTTGTATAGTGACCATTGTATAGTGACCATTGTCTTGTGACACTTGTATGGTAACCATCGTGTTGTGATACTTGTATAGTGACCATTGTGTTGTGACACTTGTATAGTGACCATTGTGTTGTGACACTTGTATAGTTAGCATCGTGTTGTGACACTTGTATAGTGACCATTGTGTTGTGACACTTGTATAGTGACCATTGTGGTGTGACACTTGTATAGTGACCATTGTGTTGAGACACTTGTATAGTGACCATTGTGTTGAGACACTTGTACAGTGACTAATGTATTGTGATACTTGTATAGTGACCATTGTGTTGTGACACTTGTATAGTAACGATTGTGTTGTGACACTTGTATAGTGACCATTGTGTTGTGACACTTGTATAGTGACCATTGTGTTGTGACACTTGTATAGTAACCATCGTGTTGTGACGTATAGTGACCATTGTGTTGTGACACTTGTATAGTGACCATTGTGTTGTGACACTTGTATAGTGACCATTGTGTTGTGACACTTGTATAGTAACCATCGTGTTGTGACGTATAGTGACCATTGTGTTGTGACACTTGTATTGTGACCATTGTGTTGTGACACTTGTATAGTGACCATTGTGTTATGACACTTGTATAGTGACCATTGTGTTGTGACACTTGAATAGTGACCATTAAGTTGTGACACTTGTATAGTGACCATTGTGTTCTAACTCTTGTATAGTGACCATTGTGTTCTAACTCTTGTATAGTGACCATTGTGTTCTAACTCTTGTATAGTGACCCTTGTGTTGTGACACTTGTATAGTGACCATTGTGTTGTGACACTTGTATAGTGACCATTGTCTTGTGACACTTGTATAGTAACCATCGTGTTGTGACACTTGTATAGTGACCATTGTGTTGAGACACTTGTATAGTAACTAATGTATTGTGATACTTGTATAGTGACCATTATGTTGTGACACTTGTATAGTAACCATTGTGTTGTGACACTTGTATAGTGACCATTGTGTTGTGACACCTGTATAGTGACCATTGTGTTGTGACACTTGTATAGTAACCATCGTGTTGTGACACTTGTATAGTGACCATTGTGTTGTGACACTTGAATAGTGACCATTGTGTTGTGACACTTGTATAGTGACCATTGTGTTGAGACACTTGTACAGTGACTAATGTATTGTGATACTTGTATAGTGACCATTGTGTTGTGACACTTGAATAGTGACCATTGTGCTGAGACACTTGTATAGTGCCCATTGATTTGTGACACTTGTATAGTGACCATTGTGTTGTGACACTTGTATAGTGACCATTGTGTTGAGACACTTGTATAGTGAACATTGTGTTGAGACACTTGTATAGTGACCATTGTGTTGTGACACTTGTATAGTGACCATTGCGTTGAGACACTTGTATAGTGACTAATGTATTGTGATACTTGTATAGTGACCATTGTGTTGTGACACTTGAATAGTGAACATTGTGTTGAGACACTTGTATAG
The DNA here is from genome assembly GCF_040958095.1 of Procambarus clarkii. NCBI lineage: Eukaryota > Metazoa > Arthropoda > Malacostraca > Decapoda > Cambaridae > Procambarus > Procambarus clarkii. The sequence continues at coordinate 31,980,171 of NC_091169.1, forward strand.
TGACCATTGTGTTGTGTCACTTGTATAATGACCATTGTGTTGAGACACTTGTATAGTGACCATTGTGTTTTGACACTTGTATAGTGACCATTGTGTTGTGACACTTGTATAGTGACCATTGTGTTGTGACACTTGTATAGTGACCATTGTGTTGTGACACTTGTATAGTGACCACTGTGTTCTAACTCTTGTATAGTGACCATTGTGTTCTAACTCTTGTATAGTGACCATTGTGTTCTAACTCTTGTATAGTGACCATTGTGTTCTAACTCTTGTATAGTGACAATTGTGTTGTGACACTTGTATAGTGACCATTGTATAGTGACCATTGTCTTGTGACACTTGTATGGTAACCATCGTGTTGTGATACTTGTATAGTGACCATTGTGTTGTGACACTTGTATAGTGACCATTGTGTTGTGACACTTGTATAGTTAGCATCGTGTTGTGACACTTGTATAGTGACCATTGTGTTGTGACACTTGTATAGTGACCATTGTGGTGTGACACTTGTATAGTGACCATTGTGTTGAGACACTTGTATAGTGACCATTGTGTTGAGACACTTGTACAGTGACTAATGTATTGTGATACTTGTATAGTGACCATTGTGTTGTGACACTTGTATAGTAACGATTGTGTTGTGACACTTGTATAGTGACCATTGTGTTGTGACACTTGTATAGTGACCATTGTGTTGTGACACTTGTATAGTAACCATCGTGTTGTGACGTATAGTGACCATTGTGTTGTGACACTTGTATAGTGACCATTGTGTTGTGACACTTGTATAGTGACCATTGTGTTGTGACACTTGTATAGTAACCATCGTGTTGTGACGTATAGTGACCATTGTGTTGTGACACTTGTATTGTGACCATTGTGTTGTGACACTTGTATAGTGACCATTGTGTTATGACACTTGTATAGTGACCATTGTGTTGTGACACTTGAATAGTGACCATTAAGTTGTGACACTTGTATAGTGACCATTGTGTTCTAACTCTTGTATAGTGACCATTGTGTTCTAACTCTTGTATAGTGACCATTGTGTTCTAACTCTTGTATAGTGACCCTTGTGTTGTGACACTTGTATAGTGACCATTGTGTTGTGACACTTGTATAGTGACCATTGTCTTGTGACACTTGTATAGTAACCATCGTGTTGTGACACTTGTATAGTGACCATTGTGTTGTGACACTTGTATAGTGACCATTGTGTTGTGACACTTGTATAGTTAGCATCGTGTTGTGACACTTGTATAGTGACCATTGTGTTGTGACACTTGTATAGTGACCATTGTGTTGTGACACTTGTATAGTGACCATTGTGTTGAGACACTTGTATAGTGACCATTGTGTTGTGACACTTGTATAGTGACCATTGTGTTGAGACACTTGTACAGTGACTAATGTATTGTGATACTTGTATAGTGACCATTGTGTTGTGACACTTGTATAGTAACCATTGTGTTGTGACTCTTGTATAGTGACCATTGTGTTGTGACACTTGTATAGTGACCATTGTGTTGTGACACTTGTATAGTAACCATCGTGTTGTGACACTTGTATGGTGACCATTGTGTTGTGACACTTGTATAGTGACCATTGTGTTGTGACACTTGTATAGTGACTATTGTGTTGAGACACTTGTATAGTGACCATTGTATTGTGACACTTGTATAGTGACCATTGTGTTGAGACACTTATATAGTGCCCATTGATTTGTGACACTTGTATAGTGACCATTATGTTGTGACACTTGTATAGTGACCATTGTGTTGAGACACTTGTATAGTGACCATTGTTTTGAGACACTTGTATAGTGACTAATGTATTGTGATACTTGTATAGTGACCATTGTGTTGTGACACTTCAATAGTGAACATTGTGTTGAGACACTTGTATAGTGACCATTGTGTTGTGACACTTGTATAATGACCATTGTGTTGAGACACTTGTATAGTGACCATTGTGTTGTGACACTTGTATAGTGACCATTGTGTTGTGACACTTGTATAGTGACCATTGTGTTGTTACACTTGTATAGTGACCATTGTGTTGTTACACTTGTATAGTGACCATTGTGTTGTGACACTTGTATAGTGACCATTGTGTTATGACACTTGTATAGTGACCATTGTGTTGTGACACTTGAATAGTGACCATTAAGTTGTGACACTTGTATAGTGACCATTGTGTTCTAACTCTTGTATAGTGACCATTGTGTTCTAGCTCTTGTATAGTGACCATTGTGTTCTAACTCTTGTATAGTGACCATTGTGTTCTAACTCTTGTATAGTGACCATTGTGTTCTAACTCTAGTATAGTGACCATTGTGTTCTAACTCTTGTATAGTGACCATTGTGTTGTGACACTTGTATAGTGACCATTGTGGTATGACACTTGTATAGTGACCATTGTGTTGTGACACTTGTATAGTGACCATTGTGTTGTGACACTTGTATAGAGACCATTATCTTGTAATACTTGTGTAGTGACCATTGTTGTAATAACCCACATTGTATATATCTCGCCTTGTATCTATCTCGACTGCGCACCCGCTACTACCACTGAGCTAACCGTGCAATCTCCGCTCTTTCTATGGTAATAACAGATGCTATCGATCATGTAAGATGTTAACACTCGGGCCGTCATACGAAGACGTAAACCAGTACACAGAGGAAGGAGAGAGAGGGAGAGGAAGAGGGAGGCAGAGCGAGAACGAGAGCAAGGGAGGGAGAACGAGAGCGAGTGAGGGCGAGGGAGAGTGAGACACTAGTGAGGGAGAGTGAGAAAGAAGGATAGAGATAATCGTAGTCACAGCCTATCGTATGAGTTACCGAGTGACGCTGCCATCACCCTGAGTTACCGGACAGGGGACCGGAGTGAGAGTCGTAGGTCTTGCAGATGGAATAACCTACCAGGACAGGTGTAGGGGACAATTGAACGGTACAAGGATCCTGGCCTGACACTCGAATAATCCTGACCACTTGGGAACTATAGGGTACACAAGAATAAGGCGGGACACACCCAATACTAACACCTCAACACGGAAGACGAACGGGGGAAGGAGTACGGGATAATTAAGAACACTAGGTCACTGGGGCAAAGGGGACGGTAGGCCCAATATCACTAAGACAAGGAACCATTAATACACATTTTATAACACTTAATATATGACTTTATTTAATTAATTAAATAAGACACTCCCTAACTATATTCCCTACTAGAGGCCAAGGATACTGAATGAGGTGCTTTAGTACAAGAGAGCCGTACTTACTCGTATGTTGTTCCACAGTTTTCCTGGGAAGATGATGTTCCTTCCCCGAGTCCACACACACCTTCCTACTGGGCTTCGCCCACTCTACTGTCTGTCCCATGATCTGCTGCTCCTCAGCTGAACATGAGGGTTTTGCATTTGATGTTTAGGGGTTAATCCCTGAAGATTATCATGACGGCATCAACTCTGACCTCTTTGTGATTCGATGACCGTTGACCTGACTCTATGGCTAACTTGTACAGAGGTGTAACTTTTACATTGTCTGCAGCCGCCTGTCTGGCGCCTGTGGGTTGTTCATCCTCCACGTGGCCTGTTCATGCTGTTATGATGTTCATGTACTATGTACTGCTCTCTTGTTACATTGTGTTGTGACACTTGTATAGTGACCACTGTGTTGTAAAACTTGTATAGTGACCATTGTGTTGTAATACGTGTATAGTGACCATTGTGTTGCAATACTTGTATAGTGACCATTGTGTTGTGACTCTTGTATAGTGACCATTGTCTAGTAATACTTGTATAGTGACCATTGTGTTGTGACACTTGTATAGTGACCATTGTCTAGTAATACTTGTATAGTGACCATTTTGTTGTAACAATTGTATAGTGACCATTGTGTTGTAATACTTGTATAGTGACCATTGTGTTGTGACACTTGTATAGTGACCATTGTGTTGTGACACTTGTATAGTGACCATTGTGTTATGGCACTTGTATAGTGACAATTACGTTGTGACACTTGTAAAGTGATAAATGTATTGTGACACTTGTATAGTGATCAAAGTATTGTGACACTTGTATAGTGATAAATGTATTGTGACACTAGTATAGTGATTAAAGTATTGTGACACTTGTATAGTGAATATTATGTTATGGCACTTGTAAAGTGACCATTGCCAAGAGTAGGGAAGGTGGGGAAGGGAAGGAAAGGTTGTGAAGGGTAGCACAGATTGTGAAGGGAAGGGAAAAGTTTTTTTTTTTATTATTTTCTACCACAGACGTGGCCACACATTTACAATGCTAACCAGCATATATACATTTTCTTCTGTCCTCCATGGACAGGGTTAGAGAAATGTTAAACATAAAGTTCAAGGGTTTATTGAACACTCAACCACAGAAGGTGATTCGGTGCTTTTGAAATGCTAAGCTAACCTACATACGTAAATACATAGATACACAGATTTACGTATGCCCTACATAAAGTGTTTGATGTGTCTTTTACATAGTGTCATTAATGTACATTCACAAAGGTGAAATGTAATTCTGATCAGCTTCCATATATACTTTATACCCATACATATACATACACACACATATACATACATATATACACACACATGCATTCACATACATCTGTCTCATTTACTCTGACAGGGTGAGATAGCTGATATAGAAACTAGTGTGCAATTAAGCACTTAATCACTGAAGGTGATGAAGGTGCTTTTACAAGCTCAGGTTATATAGTTACACCATATATATATATATTGAATAAATGATATATTACATGGTCAATCTTGGATACAAGTCCAATATATCATCAAGTGTTCCAGTACTCATATAGTAATTACAGAGTTCAGCCACCTTAGCCCAGGTGGGCGAAAGTCAGTCAGTATGGGACATTCTACAATATAATGTTCAAGAGAGTGCATGTTTTCTCTTTCACAAAGTTGACACATTGTGTACTCGACATTTGGGTTTTGAGAAAGCTGCCAGATACGTCTATATCCCAGGCGTATTCTGGCCACTATAACATCACATTGCCGGGTTCTTGTTCTATTAGTCCCATATGTGAATGTCTCCTCACGATATCTATCATAATATTTAATGCTACAACTTTTAGGTCTTTGTGAATTTGTTAGGTCGGTGAGATTTTCATTAGATATTTGTTTAAGTATTCTCTTTGTCACTGCTAATGAAACACCCATATCAATTTCTACCACTGGTTTTCTGCAGGCTTTCTTAGCAAGCATATCAACAGTGTCATGCCTTGAGATGCCAACATGTGATGGTATCCATAGGAATTTAATCTCAAATCTATATTCTTTAGCAGCTAAAACATTCATTCGAATATCACTGACTATTTTCTGGGTGTCACTAGGGAAAAGGGTGAAGGGGAGGGAAGGTGGTGAAGGGTAGGACAGATTGTGAAAGGAAAGGAAAATGGTGAAAGGTAGGGAAGGTGGTGAAGGGTAGGGAAGGTGGTGAAGGGTAGGGAAGATCGTGAAGGGTTCGGAAGGTGTTGAAGTGTAGGGAAGATGGTGAAGGGTTGAGAAGGTGGTGAAAGGTATGGGAAGATGGTGAAGGGTTGGGAATGTGGTGAAGGGTACGGAAGGTGGTGAAAGGATGGCAAGATGATGAAGGGATGGAAAGGTGGTGAAGGAAAGGGAAGGTGGTGAAGGGTACGGAAGGTGGAGAAAGGATGGGAAGATGATGAAGGGTTGGAAAGGTGGTGAAGGAAAGGTAAGGTGGTGAGGGATAGGGAAGATAGGGAAGGGAAGGTGTTGAAGGGAAGGTGGTGAAGGGTAGGGAAGATGGTGAAATGGGGGGAAGGTGGTGAAGGTAGGGAAGGTGGTGAAGGGTAGGGAAGATGGTGAAGGGTAGGGAAGGTGGTGAATAGGGACGGTGGTGAAGGGTAGGGAAGAGGGTGAAGGGTTGGAAAGTTGGTGAAGGGTAGGGAAGGTGGTGAAGGGTAGGGAAGGTGATGAAGGTAGGGAAGATTGTGAAAGGTAGGGAAGGTGGTGAATAGGGAAGGTGGTAAAGGGTAGGGAAGGTGGTGAAGAGTAGGGAAGGTGGTGAAGGGTAGGGAAGGTGGTGACGGGTAGGGAAGGTGATGAACGGATTGGAAGGTGGTGAGGTATAGGGGAAGTGATGAAGTGTTGGGAAGATGGTGAAGGATAGGGAAAGTGGTGATGTGTGGGGAAGGCAGGGAAGGTTGTGAAGGGTAGGAAAGATGTTGAAGTGTAGGGAAGGTGGTGAAGGGTAGGGAAGGTGATGAAGGGTAGGGAAAGTGGTGAAGGGGAGGGAAGATGGTGAAGGGTTGGGAAGATGGTGAAGGGTACGGAAGGTGGTGAAGGGTAGGGAAGGTGATGAAGGGTAGGGAAGATGGAGAAGGGAAGGGAAGGTGATGAACAGTTGGGAAGTTGGTGAATGGTGGGAAAGGTGGTGAAGGATAGGAAAGATGGTGAAGGGTAGGGATGGTGATGAACGTTAGGGAAGGTGGTGAAGGTTAGGGAAGATGGTGAAGCGTTGGGAAGGTGGTGAAGGGTAGGGAAGATGGTGAAGGTTGCAAAGGTGGTGAAGGGTATGAAAGGAGGTGAAAGGAAGGGAAGATGATGAAGGGTTCGAAAGGTGGTGAAGGGAAGGGAAGGTGGTGAAGGGTAGGGAAGGTGGTGAATTGTAGATAGATGGTGAATGGTTGGAAAGTTGGTGAAGGGTAGGGAAGGTGGTGTGACGGTGTCCCCCCCCCCTTATATTTCTCCTACGCCAGCTGTAAGAGTCATATCCACTTTACCTGAACGTTCTTTACGTTCCGGGGAAACAATTTGATATATGTGGGAGCGTGAAGTGTTCTCGCGTTGGCGAGAAATTCGCAAAAGAAGATTGTTTTGGCCAGTGGCTTAGGCCCTTTTGGACGCCAAGATGGCGTCGGCCCCTACGTTTTCCCGCCAAGACGTTGTGACGTCAGTGGCACCAGATTGGTCAAGAACAGTGACGTGGCACAGGGAGCCAATGAGAAACGCCCCTGGCAAGTATGACGTCACGAGTGCAGGGGGGTCCGGACGGCGCGGGCCGTGGCGCCCAGGAGTTTGACACGACACGTCGAGGAGGTCGGATGTGCGATCGGGGGTCCTGTCAGTCTGACAGTTTTCACCCCACTCCGGTGGATTTACACGTCATCCTGTAGTCTGCAAGCACCCTGTGAGGTCTTCCTATATTCCATGTGTTTAAACCGAAGAAGGAATTGACGAGAAATGAGCAGCAAGTGCTCCAGTGACAGGTGTGTTGCAAGAAGTGAAGTCTGAGCAGTGACGTCCGGGATGACTGTGCAGTTTCACCAGTTTAGGTGACGACGTAGCGGCTGGGCCAATCCACCGAGAGGCAGGAGAAGAACGAAGCTAACTGGGAATCAGAACGACTGCAGCCGAGAGAAAGGACTGCAGACGTAGTTGTGAGGAGAAGTCGACGGCCAGGAGACCGACTCCAACCCTTCAAGAGGTTGTGGAGGAGCACGGGCCTGCAGAGGATAGAGCACGGTGAAGACGCGTTTTTGAGTGTTGATTGAGTTCCTGGAGAGAGCATCAGTGTGTGTGTGGGGCATTCCCTACAACGAGTCGAGAGCCGGGTCCAGGAGCTACAATTCAACTCTCAACAGAGGACAAGTCCACATCATTGAGGTGGAAGTAGGTAATTCAGTTTTCCCTCCCCATTCCCCTTTAGTCAGCTATTTAGCCAGAATATCTTCTATGTTGTGAGCAGGGCTCACCAATGTCTATGTCATAGTAAGGCACAGTTGTGCAGAGAAATGCTGTAGAGAGCTCTCGCAAAATATATATGTGGTGTGTGAGTGCACCTGTGATTTATCGAAATATTTGCTGTGTCGAGGACATTTACATTCATGTGACATTAATATTATAAGTTTGTGTCAGAGAATATATATATATATAAATGTACTATTTATTAGTAAAAGGCTGTGTGCCCCGTATTGACTCATTATTACTAATATTGATGAAATGATCTATATATATATGTTGGAGTATGGAATAGTATATTCATGTGTACAGTGATTTACTGTGTTTATTGCCATTGAAGTAATCAACTGTGTTTAATGCCAGTACAGTGATTTATGGTGTTTATTGCCATTATAGTGATCTACTGTGTTTATTGACAGTACAGTGAGCTACTGTGTTTATTGGCAGTATAGCGATTTACGGTGTTTATTGACAGTATAGTAGTTTACTGTGTTTACTACCATTGTAGTGATTTACTGTGTTGATTGCCAGTATTGTGGTTACCGTGAATTTAAAGAAATAGGCGCTTAAACCCAGGACAACAAGTACAGAGAGAGTATACAGTGAGGAGGCGTGGCAGCTGGGAATGTACGGTGGTGGGGGAGTGTTGCCGTCGCGTGGTGTTCCAGATTATGAAGAGGGAGTGATTTGCTGCCATGTTGTTGATTCAGAGCTATAATACTTTAATATTTTAAGTAAAATGCAAAACCACGTTCGTGTTTGTATTATCCCTCCATTACTTGTTGCTATTGAGATTATTGAGTCCATTGAAAGAGAGAGAGTGATTGAGATATAAACCTGCCTGTTACTAGATTTGATTAGTGTGCTCTCTGCCACTACTACCACAATTCCACAATACCACTGGAGTGTTACTGGACACGGGAAACACCAGTTGGTGACCTTTCAGTTAGCAGTAGAGCCCTTTGTCAGGGTGGGCACACGATCAAGAGAGTAGATTGTGTTCCCACTTGTCTTCAGGCTATAAGGCCGGCCAGAGGTAGACTGGGAGACTCTCCAGGTGAACAGTGGCACCTTGAGGGTAGAGTGAAGACCCGCAGGGCTACAGTAAGTAACAGTTACCACTACTAGTACTTGGTGGTGACTGGTGAGAGGGAGTTTAACCCCGACATTGGCGACCTTGCCAGGATATTAAGTACGGTTACTTACTTGAAACCTCGACATTGGCGACCTTGCCAGGATCACGATCAAGGATAACGATAACGGTTGAGATTGTGGTGCTTAATAGTGGCCAGAGGTATCAGGTACAGGTAACATATTCACTCATAGCACAAGTATGGAGGACGATAAGGTGGCAAAGTTTATTGATACCAGGGATGAGCAGGTGCTGGAGGATTGCACCAAGGCGCAGCTGCAGTTGATAGCTGACCACTTTGGGATACAGTTGAGATCCTCCAAAGTGGGAGAGAGGAGGCTTGAGATTGTGGCACAGCTCAGGGCCCGAGATGAGGCTTTGGGGGAGGAACGGCCATAGACACCTGCCAGTGCAGGGGAGAACTTGAGCATTGGTGGAAGCAGTAGGGGATCCAGCGGCAGCCGGCGCAGCGTTAAGCTGGAGATAATGAAGCTACAACTGGAAGCACAGCTGAAGCGTGAAGAACGAGAGGCACAGATGAAGCGTGAAGAACGAGAAGCACAGCTGAGGAGAGAAGAAGCGCAGCTGAAGCGTGAAGAACGAGAAGCACAGCTGAAGCATGAAGAACGAGAAGCACAGCTGAGACGGGAAGAGCGTGAACATGAAGCACAGCTGAGACGGGAGGAGCGTGAGCTGGAAGCCAAGCTGAAGCAGCAAGAGATTGAAGCTAACAGAGAGGTTGAGCTGAAGCGGGCTGAACTAGGGCTAGTCCCACCTGCACCCCCACAGCAAGAAGACTGCTGGGTGCGAGAGAGAGATTTACCGGTCTTTGTGCCTAATGAAGCTGAGGGCTTTTTTGACCACTTCGAGAGGGTCGCTACCTTGAAGAAGTGGCCAAGAGCAGAGTGGGCGGAGCTGGACCAGGGTAGGCTCACCGGTGAAGCTCGCGAAGCCTACAACATGCTGGACCTCAAGGAATGCACCAAATATGATGCTGTGAAGAGAGCGGTGCTCCACTCTTTCAAGCTGACACCGGAATGTTATAGGAAAAGATTCCGAGAATGTACCCGTTCGCCAGGTAAATCTTATGCAGAGACGGCGAGGGACATGGAGAGAAAATTCCTGAAATGGTTGGAATCTGAAGGAGCTAAGTCAGCTGAGGATGTCAAACGGTTCATGGTCATGGAGAAATTTATGTCCGTGCTCTCTCCTGAGATCAGGATTAGAGTCAAGGAGGCAGACATAAAGGACCTGAGGGCTGCCGCTGACAGAGCTGACATGTTGGAGGAAGCCTTGCGACCACGCAGAGAGGTACCACACCGATCGCCAGTATACTCCGGATATGGGGGAAGTTTCAGGAAGACTGACGGATGGAGGACAGGAACGAGTTCTCCCAAGTCCCACCTCTCGAGTGGAGACGGTAGGGGATCGAAGAGTTCTGTGGAACCGGCCAAGCAGCCCCTAGCTGAGAGTGCAGGAGTTGTTGCTGTGACGAGAGACGCTACGAAGGAGACGACGGAAGGCGCGAGGAAGATCCATGGAGCGACGGCCTCTGGATGCGTTGCCAGGGCGAGCGGTGGTTGAAGGTCACTGCTAAGAAGGATCCGCTGCTACAACTGTGGAGGATTTGGACACGTCGCGCAGGAATGCAGACGCCTTAAGCAGCAGGGGAACGTTGCTTTCATTCGGGTGGAGGACCAAGAGGCCGAGGACATGCGGGATGAGCCCGTACTAAGCTTGGAGAAAAGAGTTCACTCGTTCGTGTGTGAGGGGACAGTAAGGATGGGGGAGGCAGACCCCATTCCTGTGAAGATATTGAGAGATACCGGGGCTGATTTTACCCTGGTGAGTAGAACCCTGTTCCCCAAGGGTTACGAGAGTACCAGTTTGGGGGTGGCAGTTGTGACCACTGTGGGAGGCCCAGTGAGGATGCCCCTGCACCAGGTGACTTTAGATTCTGATTATGGCTGCCAGACCCTAGTGGTAGGGGTCTGTGCCTCGATGCCCAAGATGGAGGCGCAAGTCATCCTTGGGAATGACGCCTGTGGAGTATGTGTTCTCACTAACCTCGTGAAGAGCGAAGAGTGCTTGGAGCACTACAAAGAGAAAGGCGGAGTATTGGACACCTGTGAGAACAGGTGACCCTCGCCAGTTCTCTTGGAGTGGACCGCACTCGTCTGGGGGAGTTATAGCAGGTGGAGTTCCCAGATTTGATTCAGGAGGCCAAAGGAGGACGTGTTGGTCCCGAGAGGGCCACTCATTTTTATATGCAGGACGGAATGCTGATGAGACAATGGAGGATGCAGGACGGAATGCTGATGAGACAATGGAGGCCTGTCAGAATGGAGGCCGGAGAAGAATCACTAGGTACGAGGCACCAGTTAGTGTTGCCAGTTGTTGGTGGTGAAAAGTGGGGAAGGTGGTGAAGGGTAGGGAAGATGGTGAAGGGTAGGGAAGGTGATGAACGGTAGGGAAGGTGGTGAAGGGTAGGGAAGATGATGAAGGGATGGGAAGGTGGGGAAGGGTTGGGAAGATTGTGAAGAGTTGGAAAGATGGTGAAGGGTAGGGTAGGTGGTGAAGGGTAGGGAAAGTGATGGAGGTAGGGAAGATTGTGAAGGGTAGGGAAGGTAATGAAGGAAAGGGAAGGTGGTGAAGAGTAGGGAAGGTGGTGAAGGGTAGGGAAGGTGGTGAAGGGTAGGGAAGATGATGAACGGATTGGAAGGCGGTGAAGGGGTAGAGAAGGTGATGAAGGTTATGGAAGACGGCGAAAGGTAAGGAAGGTGATGAAGGGATTGGAAGGCGGTGAGTATAGGGAAGGTGATGAAGGGCAGGGAAGACGGGGAAGGGTAGGGAAGGTGGTGAAGTGTAGGGAAGCTGGTGAAGAGTAGGGAAGGTGGTGAACGGTAGGGAAGGAGGTGAAGTGGAGGGAAGATGGTGAAGGGTAGGAAAGATGGTGAAGTGTTGGGAAAGAGGTGAAGGGTAGGGAAGATGGTGAAGGGTTGGAAAGATAGTGAAGGGGAGGGAAGGAGGTGAAGGGGAAGGAAGGAGGTGAAGAGTAGGGAAGATGGTGAAGGGTAGGGAAGGTGGTGAAAGGTATGGAAGACGGTGAAGGGTAGGGAAGGTGATGAACGGTAGGGAAGGTGGTGAAGGGTAGGGAAGATGGTGAAGGGTTGGGAAGGTGGGGAAGGGTTGGGAAAATGGTGAAGGGTTGGAAAGATTGTGAAGGGTAGGGAAGGTGGTGAAGGGTAGGGAAGAGGGAGAAGGGTAGGGAAGATGGTGAAGGTTAGGGAAGGTGATGAACGGTAGGGAGGTGGTGAAGGGTAGGGAAGATGATGAAGGGATGGGAAGGTGGGGAAGAATTGGGAAGATTGTGAAGGGTTGGAAAGATTGTGAAGGGTAGGGTAGGTTGTGAAGGGTAGGGAAAGTGATGGAGGTAGGGAAGATTGTGAAGGGTAGGGAAGGTGGTGAAGGGTAGGGAAGGTGGTGAAGGGTAGGGAAGATGATGAACGGATTGGAAGGCGGTGAAGGGTAGAGAAGGTGAGGAAGGGATTGGAAGGTGGTGAGTATAGGGAAAGTGATGAAGGGTGGGAAAGATGGGAAAGGGTAGGGAAGGTGGTGAAGTGTAGGGAAGATGGTGAAGGGTAGGAAAGATGGTGAAGTGTTGGGAAAGAGGTGAAGGGTAGGGAAGATGGTGAAGGGTTGGAAAGATAGTGAAGGGGAGGGAAGGAGGTGAAGGGTAGGGAAGATGGTGAAGGGTAGGGAAGGTGGTGAAGGGTAGGGAAGTTAGTGAAAGGTATGGAAGACGGTGAAGGGTAGGGAAGGTGATGAAAGGCTGGGAAGATGGTGAAGGGTAGGGATGGTGGTGAAGGGTTAGGAAGATGGTGAAGGGCTGAGAAGGTGGTGAAAGGAAGGGAAGATGATGAAGAGAAGGGAAGGTGTTGAAGGGTAGGGAAGGTGGTGAAGGGTAGAGAAGAAGGTGAAGTGTTTTGAAGATGGTGAAGGGTAGGGAAGGTGGAGAAGGGTAGGGAAGGTGGTGAAAGGTAGGGAAGATGGTGAAGTGTAAAAAATGATGGTGAAGTGAAGGAAAGATGGTGAAGGGTAGGGAAGATGGTGAAGGGTTGGAAAGATGGTGAAGGGTAGGGAAGGTGATTAAGTTTAGGGAAGGTGATGGAGGTAGGGAAGATTGTGAAGGATAGGGAAGGTGGTGAAGAGTTGGGAAGGTGGTGAAGGGTAGGGAAGGTGGTGAAGGGTAGGGAAGGTGGTGAAGGGTAGAGAAGGTGGAGGAATGTAGGGAAGATGGTGAAGGGTTGGGATGGTGGTGAACGGTAGAGAAGATGGTGAAAGGGAGGGAAGATGGTGAAGGGTAGGGAAGGTGGTGAAGTGTAGGGAAGGTGGTGAAGGGTAGAGAAGGTGGTGAACGGTAGAGAAGGTGGTGAACGGTAGAGAAGGTGGTGAAGGGGAGGGATGATGGTGAAAGGTAGGGAAGATAGTGAAGGGTAGGGAAGGTGGTGAAGTGTAGGGAGGGTGGTGGAGTGTAGGGAAGGTGGTGAAGGGTACAGAAGGATGTGAAGGGGAGGGAAGATCGTGAAGGGTAGGGAAGATGGTGAAGGGGTATGAAGATGGTGAAGGGTAGGGAAGGTGGTGAATGGTATGGAAGGTGGTGAAGGGGAGGGAAGGTGGTGGAGGGTAGGACAGATGGTGAAGGGTAGGGATGGTGATGAACGGTAGGGAAGGTGGTGAAGGGTAGGGAAGATGGTGAAGCGTTGGGAAGGTGGTGAAGGGTAGGGAAGATGGTGAAGGGTAGGGAAGGTCGTGGAGGGTAACGAAGATGGTGAAGGTTGCAAAGGTGGTGAAGGGCAGGGAAGATGGTGAAGGGTAGGGAAGGTGGGGAAGTGTAGGGAAGGTGGTGAAAGGTAGGGAAGGTCGTGAAGGGGAGGGAAGATGGTGAAGGGTAGCGAAGGTGGTGAAGTGTTGGGAAGATGTGAAGGGTTGGGAAGGTGGTGAACGGTAGTGAAGATGGTGAAGGGGAAGGAAGATGGTGAAGGGTAGGGAAGGTGGTGAAGGGTAGGGAAGGTCATGAAGGGGAGGGAAGATGGTGGAGGGTAGCGAATGTGGTGAAGTGTAGGGAAGATGGTGAATGGTTCGGAAGATGGTGAAGGGTAGGGAAGGTGGTGAAGGGTAGGGAAGGTGGTGAAAAGTAGGGAAGGTCGTGAAGGGGAGGGAAGATGGTGAAGGGTAGGGAAGATGGTGAAGGGTAGGGAAGGTAGTGAAGGGTATTGAAGGTGTTGAAGGGTAGAGAAGATGGTGGAGTGTAGGGAAGATGGTGAAGAATAGGGAAGGTGGTGAAGGGTAGGGAGTATTGAGAAGGGTAGAGAAGGTGATGAACGGTAGGGAAGGTGGTGAACGGTGGGGAAGGTGGTGAAGGGGAGGGAAGATGGTGACGGGTAGGAAAGATGGTGAAGGGTTGGGAAGGTAGTGAAGGGTAGGGAAGACGGTGAAGGTAGGGAAAATGGTGAAGGGTAGGTAGGATGGTGAATGTAGGGAAGGTGATGAACGGTTGGTAACGTGGTGAAGGGTAAGGAAGGTGGTGATGGGTTGGGAAGATGGTGAAGGGTAGTGATAGTGGTGAAGGGTAGGGAAGATGGTGAAGGGTCGAGAGGTGGTGAAGAGAAGGAAAGGTGGTGAAAGGAAGGGAAGATGAAGAAGGGTTGGAAAGAGGGTGAAGGGTAGCGAATGTGGTGAAGTGTAGGGAAGATGGTGAATGGTTCGGAAGATGGTGAAGGGTAGGGAAGGTGGTGAAGGGTAGGGAAGGTGGTGAAGGGTAGGGAAGGTGATGAACGGTAAGGAAGGTGGTGAAGGGTAGGGAAGATGATGAAGGGATGCGAAGGTGGGAAAGGGTCGTGAAGATAGTGAAGGGTTGGAAAGATGGTGAAGGGTAGGGTAAGTGGTGAAGGGAAGGGAAGGTGGTGAAGGGTAGTGAAGATGATGAACGGTTGGAAGGCGGTGAAGGGTAGAAAAGGTGATGAAGGTTAGGGAAGATGGCGAAAGGGAGGAAAGGTGATGAAGGGTTTGGAAGGTGATATAAGGGTAGGGAAGATGGAAAAGGGCAGGGAAAGTGGTGAAGTGTAGGGAAGCTGGTGAAGAGTAAGGAAGGTGGTGAACGGTAGGGAAGGTGGTGAAGTGGAGAGAAGATGGTGAAGGGTAGCAAAGATGGTGAAGGGTTGGGAAAGTGGTGAAGGGTAAGGAAGATGGTGAAAGGTTGGAAAGATAGTGAAGGGTAGGGAAGAAAGTGAAGAGTAGGGACGGTGGTGAAGGGTAGGGAAGGTAGTGAAGGGTAGGGAAGGAGGTGAAGGGTAGGGAAGATGGTGAAGGGTAGGGAAGGTGGTGAAAGGTATGGAAGACGGTGAAGGGTGGGGAAGGTGGTGAAGGGTAGGGAAGGTGGTGAAGGGTAGGGTAGATGGTGAAGGATTGGGAAAGTGGTGAAAGCTAGGTATGGTAGACTGTGAAGGGTAGGGATGGTGGTGAAGGGTAGGGAAGGTGGTGAAAGGCTGGGAAGATGGTTAAGTGTAAGGATGGTGGTGGAGGGTAGGGAAGATGGTGAAGGGTAGGGAAGGTGGTGAAGGGTAGAGAAGATGGTGAAGTGTAGGAAAGATGGTGAATTGAAGGAAAGATGGTGAAGGGTAGGGAAGTTGGTGAAGGGTAGGGAAGGTGGTGAAGGGTAGAGAAGATGGTGAAGTGTAGGAAAGATGGTGAATTGAAGGAAAGATGGTGAAGGGTAGGGAAGATGGTGAAGGGTTGGAAAGATGGTGAAGGCTAGGGAAGATGATGAAGTTTAGGGAAGGTGATGGAGGTAGGGAAGATTGTGAAGGATAGGGAAGGTGGTGAAGGATACGGAAGATGATGAGGGGTAGGGACGGTGGAGAAGGGTAAAGAAGATGGTGAAGGGTTGGGAAAGTGTTGAAGGGTACGGAAGGTGGTGAAAGGAAGTAAAGATGATGAAGGGTTAGAAAGATGGTGAAGGGTGGGGAAGGTGGTGAGGGGTAGGGAAGGTGGTGAAGGGTAGGGAAGATGGTGAAGGGTTGGGAAAGTGGTGAAAGGTATGGAAGACTGTGAAGGGTAGGGATGGCGGTGAAGGGTAGGGAAGGTGGTGAAAGCTGGGAAGATGGTAAAGTGTAAGGATGGTGGTGGAGGGTAGGGAAGATGGTGAAGGTTGCAAAGGTGGTGAAGGGAACGGAAGGAGGTAAAGGAAGGGAAGATGAAGAAAGGTTGGAAAAGTAGTGAAGGGAAGGGAAGGTGGTGAAGGGTAGGGAAGGTGGTGAAGGGTAGGAAAGGTGGTGAAGGGTAGGGAAGATGGTGAAAGTTTGAAAAGGTGGTGAAAGTTAGGGAAGGTGGTGAAGTATGGGGAAGGTGATGAAGAGTAGGGAAGATGGTGAAGGTTAGGAACGGTGGTGGGGTGTATGGAAGGTAGTGAAGTGTTGGGAAGGTGGTGAACGGTAGGAAGGTCGAGAAGGGGAGGGAAGATGGGGAAGGGTAGGGAAGATGGTGAAGGGTTGGACCCATCAGTTTTTGTCCGGTCGTGATTGTCAAATGGATTAAGGCGTCCTGTACATACCAGTTGCGTTGTTCCTGGCAGTATGGGTTCGAGTCACTTCTTAGGTGTGAGTTTTCAGTTGCATATAGTCCTGGGGACCATTCAGGCTTGTTTGCATTTGTGTTCTTCACGTGTGCCTCAGAGAATGATGTTATTTGATAAAATGCTATGCCCAAGATTACCATCTGAGTGCCGGCGGACTGATGGGCTAAATAGCCTCAGCTACCATCAGTTTTTGTCCAGTCATGATGGTCAAGTGGATTAAGGCGTCCTGTACATACCAGTTGCGTTGCTCCTGGCAGTATACTGCCAGGAGCAACGCACTTCTCAGTCTACTATGCAAGGCCAGATTTGCCTAAAAAACCAAGTTTTCAAAAAAACAAGAGGTGGCATTAATAGGGTATTAATTTCATCAACACAAGACAGAACACGAAACAATGGGTATTGAATAGAAGTGATTGTAGAAAGCCTATTGGTCCATATTTCTTGATGCTTCTATATTGGAGCGGAGTCTTGAGGTGGGTAGAATATAGTTGTGCATTAATTGGCTGCTGATTGCTGGTGTTGACTTCTTGAAAAAAATTTTCTAAGACTTGTGAAGCGGAGCGAGGCTGGAACAAGAAAGAACGCATGACCCCTCCTCTCTGCAATATATAGGCCCCCCGCGGCGCTCCGCGCGCTGCGGATCGCGCTGTGCAACTGTCTTTTCCTCCATCAGAAATTCCTCCGCATTCCTACATAATGCAGCGGTTATTTTCTGATAACGGAGGAATAAGACACCGACAGCATTGGGACCTATTTATTTAATTTTTTAGTAGTAACAAAATAATTAAATTTTTTCAGACCATGTTAATGAACAGGTAACTTGTATAATTTTACAACAGCATAAATACATGTATAACTTGGCTACAATGACTTAATAACATTAATATATATGCTTATATCCGGTAACTAAATAGAACATGGTCTGAAGAACGCGGAATCCTTATTAACTATTGGTACAAGTAAGGCAAACGTTTAACATAATTTTTAAGTAGAATCGGGGCTTAAAGAGTAGCATATAGTGGCCTAACACATGACATAAATAATGTGGCAAATCCCAGACATAATGTGAAATGGTAAATTACTAGTAGCTGTAGAATACACCTATAGGACAAATTTAACAATACTCTTACAAGTGAGAGTAAGTAGCTGCGGACAGCGTAATACTTAGGAGCCGGCGCTGCACCCCCACTCGCAGAGCCAGCTGGCCGGACCCCCCCCCCCCCCCCGAAGGGCGAGTGCCCGCTGGCCGCGGAATTGGTTTGGATTGATGTCCAAAGAGCTTGGGAAGGATGATGTGAGGAAAAAAGATGGGGCGATGAAATTCTTGGAAGAGGATTTGGATGTGGAGAGAGGAGGCTTGAAATTTCGGTGGCCCGTCCACCTTGGATTGGAGATGTTTTTTCCAGCAAAGCCTGTAGCTTAAGTTCTTCTTGGGCGGCAGGAGGCTAGTGGTGGGGCAGGGTGATGTCGTCCTGGTTCACTTGAGGTGGTCTGTCTGGCTTGGAGGAGGCGTCGTCCTTATTGAGGTGGTGAGAGGAAAGTTCACTGTTGCTTGTTGTTATCTTGACCACGAGGTATTCGCATGTACTTCCCAAATGACATCGGCGTTATTGGTGTTCCTGTCGGGTCTTCATCTTCTTCCAGGAAGGTCACTTGTTCCCTCTTGAAGTCGAATTTAGGGTCGACGTATTCACTCTCCAGAGCGCAGAGGTCAACATAATGTTCCACGGTCTCGTGGTGGACAAACACAGGGTAAGGAAAGCAGGTCTTGAGCTGGTTGATGATCCTGTTGCATTCTAAGGCAATGACCATTCTTGTGCTTCGATTGCTGTTGAAAGTGCCATCGTGAATGAGGTAAATCCATAGTAGGGCTTTTTCTTGCTTGATTTGCTTGGGTTTAGGTCGAAGTCTGGGGCCTCATATGTGACGGTCTCAGCCGAGGTAGATGGAAACAATGGTGATTCTAGGAACTTGGTTGGTTGGCCTGGTGTGGACGTCTGTGTAGCAGGAGCAGAAGCGTTGGGAAGCACTGGCAATAATGTAGCTTGGATATCGAAGCTTGCCGGCTGATTGGTTGTTGGGTTGGCAGTCACTGTTTATTTATTTCATCTAGTCGTACGAAGAACTATATATATATATATTGTGCCTCGCAAACGTCAAGCCGCCTGCTATCGCTGTATCTATCGATGATTTCTGTGTTGTTTACTAGGATTTCTCTGGCGATAGTTTGGTTGTGGGAAGAGATTATATGTTCCTTAATGGAGCCCTGTTGCTTATGCATCGTTAAACGCCTAGAAAGAGATGTTGTTGTCTTACCTATATACAACAGCCAATAAATGCACAACTATATTCTACCCACCTCAAGACTCCGCTCCAATATAGAAGCATCAAGAAATATGGACCAATAGGCTTTCTACAATCACTTCTATTCAATACCCATTGTTTCGTGTTCTGTCTTGTGTTGATGAAATTAATACCCTATTAATGCCACCTCTTGTTCTGTCTTGTGTTGATGAAATTAATACCCTATTAATGCCACCTCACCCCATCCACCTCTCTCAAATGTAGATATAAAATCGGAGATGCGTAAGTTCTATTCAGTTGTGTATTTGTAAACTAAAGTCTTTGAAAATGTAATAAGTTTTACGAAACGCGCTCGTGTCGCGTCAGACTAGAAATAAAAATTAATTTTGGAGAATTGATTTTTGATTTACCTCCAACAGTGAAAAGAAATGTACGAAAGATTGAGAAAATTCGTGTTAGAATTATTAATCTTACTTTTTCGGTCATATTTAATAATATATGTCTACAGGAAAGACTGCTACCAAAATATATATATATATATATATATATATATATATATATATATATATATATATATATATATATATATATACATATATATATATGTATATATATATATATATATATATATATATATATATATATATATATATATATATATATATATATATATATATATATATATATATATATATATATATGACAATGTCAGACCACGGAGGAAAATGAAACAGGAATTAATATATATATTATATAAATATATTATATATATATTATATAAATATATTATATATATATTATATAAATATATTATATATATATATATATTATATATATATATTATATATATATATATATATATATATATATATATATATATATATATATATATATATATATATATATATATATATATATATATATATATATATATATATATTTATAGGTGGGCCGGGGCTCTGCTAACACTTAGCTGCTAGGGGCTCAAAAGGCCCAAATACTCAGCGCCTCCGACTCCCGGGATTCACCGGAGTCTCCTTGGTCACACAAGAGAGGACCAACAATGCCCACCTCCGCAGGTCTTTGCTTCCACCACAAAAGGGGTGCCACTGATTCACCCTGGAAGCCCTTCAGTCAAACACGGGGAAACTGCTGTTAACAGTTCCGGCCTAGACCCGTGGGGGAGTGAAGGAAGACTCAGGCTTACCTTATAACCATAACCTCCCTGAGTCTTGCCTGCCAGACAAGAAGGTTGCAGGAACTCCTTTCCCGCCTGTCTTCTCTATCTTCTTCTTAGCAAGGTCGCCAGCTGGGTTATTACATCTGCACCCCAGCAATGCAGTTCAGTGGGTGTAATATATATTGTTGGTAGCCAGAAGATTGCTACTCCCATAGATCTGCTACTAGACTGTTGGCCCAGGGTACTCTCCCAGGAAGGTCTGTGTGGCTTTACCTCTCTCTAGCCACTACGTTAATAGTTGCCACCATTCAGGCACCGATACTGATCGGATGGCTAAGGGTACACTTTTATGTAAGTCTGTGCTGTCTTTACCACTCTCCAGGCAATAAGAACTGCTATAGAGAACGTAGTGTTCCCTAGGTGGTACTATGATAACCTTCGTGTATGCTCATAGAGAAATATCATAAATGGAGGCACACTTAAACACAGTGATAAAATGTGTGAATTTACTGATACAATTTACATGAACACACACACAATCACAAGTAATACATGAATATGGAAATATGGATAATAAGTCTGGAGATCGTCAGCCTCTTCTTCCACGACCTCCAACACTCCTTCAACTGGGCAGAAAGACAGGAGTCCCACACTCTCACACAGGAGGGCCTCTTCACCACGTCGGCGCCTCTCCTTCACTGTCCTGCCATCCATACACACTGTCCCCTCTGACAGTCCTGGACACAAGCTGCCTTGCAGCCTATTCTACTACTAAAGTATTAAAGTCCTGTTGCCACATACATAAGTAACTATTGTGGCCTAACTAGCCTACTCACACAAGGGGTAATGGGAGGGAAAATGATCTACCTTACATTCCTGGCTCACGACGCCTGTCCCTCGATGGTGTGAGGTTCCCACTCTTCCTGAGTCGATCCTCGACGATCCAGGAACGTTCCACAGGTCCTCAGGTGTCGTGGAGCCTTCGCGTCGTCGCCGTTCCAATCCCTGAGATTCAGCTGCCCCAATCCTGGTTCATCGATGGGCGCTGAGCTAATCACTATTTTTCCCACACTCGCCCCTTCCACAAGGCGTTGCTCCTTGTCCTAGGCACGGTGTCGTCCTTCCAAAACCCTCAGTGGATGTGACCCGGTCACAGCTAGGCTTGCCCGCCACACCTTTCCAGACCCCCCAACGTCCAGCGTCGCCGCCCAGCGTCGTCGCCGAATATTTTCCAAGTTTGGCACTCTTTTCGCTCAATAAACTTGGTTCCTTTTCGCTTCCCAGAAGCGCGGGGTCTCCAATACGTGAGATGGGCTGCGAGAGCCTGCACTAATCCACCGAGAAAGGCTTGTAGAGCCTCAAATCCTTGAGAGCAGACCGAGGCGCGTCCTCTCGCTTCCGAGGTTAGGTCAACTCTGACGTTGGCGCCGCCCGGGGCACTCGGTGACGTCACGGCGGGCCCTGATTGGTCGCCCGCGACCTAAGTCGGCCAATCCGCGATCGGCTAGTGTCCCTTCCAAAAGGTCATATCTGCATTAGGGGATACTCTTTCATTTTATATCAGGGTGCCAACTTCCCCTTATTTACAACTTATAATGTAACTTCCTTCCCTTTACTGGCAGCCGGACTGGTCGCCACATATATCATTGGACTCCCTGAACCTCAGAGAATCAGTAGGGAGAGCTGATATGACTCTTTAAGCCGGCAAACGAAAGAAATAGGAGAGGGCACCGTAACATACCCCTCCCCTTAAAATAAGAGTCATATCGGAAGAGCAGCACTCAAGAGGGCAACCTATACTCTTGCTCCCTCCGTTCCTGAAGTGTCACTCCTTCAGTTGGTGACGTGGCTCGTACCACCTTGCCAGTCACTTGCCTCATTATATCTCCACCTCGCATAGGAACGGGTGTGATGGGTGTTCCCTGAACACCTATAAGAAATCCTCTCTCCGTGGCCACGAGTGTACTCCCACGGCTCGTTACCACTGTAAGATTCAGTGCATGCAGCGCCTCCACCGCGTCGTGCACTCCGAGATAGTCTTGCACTTCCACTGCGTCCTACAGGTACTCCATGTTTCCTCTCATGATCTCCTCTTCGCCAATCTTCTCTCTTCTCGGTTCCTCTTCTCCCATAGGTGCGTTGTCTCCTCACAGTGGCACTTGTAACCTGTACTCCATCCAGCAGCTTCCTCTCTTCCATACTAGGCTTTTGCGATGGCCCAATGCCCCTCTGGTTAGACTGGCTCCTACCCTGGGTGTACCTATTCCCTGCTTTCTTCGTATTGCCTTTCCTATACCATTTGCTCCTTCGTTCCCGACGAACATCTTCACTCCTCCATGAGATTCTCTTCCCTGCAGACGTCTTCTTCGGTTCGTGGTTGGGCTCATCCACCTCCCTGTGACTCACCTCACCACGGTGGTTCATCTTGCACCTACCACTATTCATCTGGCTGGCATAGGGTGCACTGCGTCGTGGCTCCGCCACTCTGCCCCTCACTGCCGTTCGCTCATCCACTGAGCTTACTTTATTCACGTTTCTGTGTGGAGGGAGTGCGGTCTGCAGCCTCTTCACCGCCCCAGGCGTTTGTACAGCTGCTCCTCGCCACTCCTCCACACGCATCATCAGGCTTAGTCGGAGGTCTTCGTCGGGGTTTTCCACGATCTCCGACGACCTCTCTGCACTCTCGCCCTCGTTGTCGTCGTCTCTGGCGACGTTTCCCCTGGCGAAGTCGGCTTCCTCACTATTATTTGGATCGACCGATACCTCACCTGGCAGGGTTGTACCGCTGCTTGAAACATAGGCACTCCTGGCCCAATCGGGTTGTATCCTGCCTCCTCCGAGGTCATTACCCAGCACCAATGTACATGCTCTAGGGGTAACTTAGAGGCTACAGCTACTATAGCTATCTCGACTCCGCAGTCGGCAATCAGCTGCATTTCGTGAAGTGGCAATCTGTATTCCTCCCCCACACTGCGTATCCTCACCACTCCCACAGGTGAATCATTAAATTCCTTGGGGAGAATACTCCTGGTTACCATACTTATGTCAGCACCCGTATCTCGAAGAACGGCAACCTCCACAGGGTCTGACTTTCCAAACTTCACGTTGGCCCCGAAAACGAAGGGATGTTCACCCAACTTCATTTCCCAACCATTCACGTTGGGTCCACTATAATATGGGGTGTGAACAAACACTCTCTCCTCTTCCAACATTAATCCTATATTCCTTTGGTGCTCCTCACACTCGCGGGCATAATGTCCTCTCACACCACAGTTGAAGCATCGGCTGCCTCCCCTGGGCGGCCACTCGCCAGTCCCTCTGGTGGTACCACTTGCAGACGTTCCCTGGGTCCTCCTTGGACTCCCTGTCGTCGTGTCTGGGCCTGCAGCACTTGCTCCCGAGCTAGGTCCACTGCTCACAGCTTGGGGCTTCCTCCCCGCGTCTCTTGAGCTCTTGAACTGGGTTACTTCATTGGGTTCACTACTCTTGGGAGAGTCCCCACCCGTCCTCGCCCCTCCTGAACTCCTAAGGTTCCCTCCCGACCTGGGGTAAGGCGAGTATCTGGGTGGCCCCTCCCTCCTGAGATGTAGTGCCTCCTCCAGCATGTCGGCTCGGTCCGCTGCAGCCTTCAGGTCCTTAATACCTGCTTCTCTCAACCTTACTCGCAACTCAGGATGGAGCACTGACATAAACTTCTCCGTCACTATCAGTCGTTTGATATCATCCACCGACTCCGCTTCCTCCACCTTCAACCATCGTAGGAATTTCCGTTCCATATCCCTGGCGGTCTCGGCGTAAGTCATTCTCGACGCTCTTGTACACTCTCTGAACCGCTTCCGGTACCTCTCCGGAGTCAGCCGGAATGAGTGGAGCACTGCATTCTTAATTGCGTCGTAACTAGTACACTCCTCTAGGTCCAGCATGTTATAGGCTTCCCGGGCCTCACCAGTCAACCTGCCCTGGACCAGAGCAGCCCAATCATCTTCCGGCCACTCCTTCAGAGTTGCTATCCGTTCAAAGTGTTCGAAGAACGCCTCAGCTTCTTGTGGTTCAAACGTAGGTAAGTCACGTTCCCTTACCTTGAGGTCATCCCGCCGTGCAGGTAGTGAGGGTCGACCACGTTCAACGCGACGCAATTCGACTTCTTTCTTTGCCTTTATCTCCTCCAGTCGCAGTTGTCTCTCTCCTTCTTCTCGCTGCAGCCGAGCTTCTCGCTCACGTTCCTCTCGCTGCAGCCGTGCCTCTCGCTCACGTTCCTCTCGCTGCAGCTGCAGCCGTGCTTCTCGCTCACCTCGCTGCAGCTCAGCTGCACGTTCCTCTCGCTGCATTTGCGCTTCTCTTTCCTCTCGTCGCAGCTGGGCTTCCAGTTGCATCTTCATTATTTCCAGTTGCAGGCTCCTCTTACTACAGCTGGACCTTCCACTGCTCCCATGTTCACTGTGAATTCTCTCCACACTGGTAGGCGCTTGGGGTGGCTCTAGTCGGGACGGTTCACTTTGCGACGGCTCTCCTCGGGACGGCCCCTCTTGAGATGGCTCCTCTCCCGTCGCCTCCTCTCGAGCTGTGAGCTGTGCCATGATCTCTATCCTTCGCTCCGCTACCTTAGTCGTCCTCAACCTGATCCCAAAGTGGTTTGCCACTTGTTGGAGCTGGGCCTTGGTACACTCTTCCAAAATTCTCTCGTCCCTTGTGTCAATAAATTTCTTTACTTTGTCCTCCTCCATCTCTATATCATCGAGCATACACGACAGCACAGACATGTTAGTAGGCACTAATTTCACCGTTTCAGCCCCTTAGCTGGTTGAGTAACAGTACCACTGAATTCGCTGGCCACACTGTATTAGTACCCTGGCAACACTTGTCTTGCAATTTGGGCCACACTGTAGCTTGATCCACGCTTCCTGGCGAAGTTCCCAGTTCTTGGCTATCGGGTTTCGAATCCTGGCAAGGTCACCAGTTCTCTGTCACGTGGAGGTGGGCTGGGGCTCTGCTAACACTTAGCTGCTAGGGGCTCAAAAGGAACAAATACTCAGCCCCTCCGACTCCCGGGATTCACCGGAGTCTCCTTGGTCACACAGGAGAGGACCAACAATGCCCACCTCCGCAGGTCTTTGCTTCCACCACAAAAGGGGTGCCACTGATTCACCCTGGAAGCCCTTCAGTCAAACACGGGGAAACTGCTGTTAACAGTTCCGGCCTAGAGCCGTGGGGGAGTGAAGGAAGACTCAGGCTTACCTTATAACCATAACCTCCCTGAGTCTTGCCTGCCAGACAAGAAGGTTGCAGGAACTCCTTTCCCGCCTGTCTTCTCTATCTTCTTCTTAGCAAGGTCGCCAGCTGGGTTATTATATCTGCACCCCAGCAATTCAGTTCAGTGGGTGTAATATATATTGTTTGTAGCCAGAAGATTGCTACTCCCATAGATCTGCTACTAGACTGTTGGCCCAGGGTACTCTCCCAGGAAAGTCTGTGTGGCTTTACCTCTCTCTAGCCACTACGTTAATAGTTGCCACCATTCAGGCACCGATACTGATCGGATGGCTAAGGGTACACTTTTATGTAAGTCTGTGCTGTCTTTACCACTCTCCAGGCAATAAGAACTGCTATAGAGAACGTAGTGTTCCCTAGGTGGTACTATGATAACCTTCGTGTATGCTCATAGAGAAATATCATAAATGGAGGCACACTTAAACACAGTGATAAAATGTGTGAATTTACTGATGCAATTTACATGAACACACACACAATCACAAGTAATACATGAATATGGAAATATGGATAATAAGTCTGGAGATCGTCAGCCTCTTCTTCCACGACCTCCAACACTCCTTCAACTGGGCAGAAAGACAGGAGTCCCACACTCTCACACAGGAGAGCCTCTTCACCACGTCGGCGCCTCTCCTTCACTGTCCTGCCATCCATACACACTGTCCCCTCTGACAGTCCAGGACACAAGCTGCCTTGCAGCC
Organism: Procambarus clarkii; assembly: GCF_040958095.1. NCBI lineage: Eukaryota > Metazoa > Arthropoda > Malacostraca > Decapoda > Cambaridae > Procambarus > Procambarus clarkii. The sequence continues at coordinate 32,006,144 of NC_091169.1, forward strand.
TATTCTACTACTAAAGTATTAAAGTCCTGTTGCCACATACATAAGTAACTATTGTGGCCTAACTAGCCTACTCACACAAGGGGTAATGGGAGGGAAAATGATCTACCTTACATTCCTGGCTCACGACGCCTGTCCCTCGATGGTGTGAGGTTCCCACGCTTCCTGAGTCGATCCTCGACGATCCAGGAACGTTCCACAGGTCCTCAGGTGTCGTGGAGCCTTCGCGTCGTCGCCGTTCCAATCCCTGAGATTCAGCTGCCCCAATCCTGGTTCATCGATGGGCGCTGAGCTAATCACTATTTTTCCCACACTCGCCCCTTCCACAAGGCGTTGCTCCTCGTCCTAGGCACGGTGTCGTCCTTCCAAAACCCTCAGTGGATGTGACCCGGTCACAGCTAGGCTTGCCCGCCACACCTTTCCAGACCCCCCAACGTCCAGCGTCGCCGCCCAGCGTCGTCGCCGAATATTTTCCAAGTTTGGCACTCTTTTCGCTCAATAAACTTGGTTCCTTTTCACTTCCCAGAAGCGCGGGGTCTCCAATACGTGAGATGGGCTGCGAGAGCCTGCACTAATCCACCGAGAAAGGCTTGTAGAGCCTCAAATCCTTGAGAGCAGACCGAGGCGCGTCCTCTCGCTTCCGAGGTTAGGTCAACTCTGACGTTGGCGCCGCCCGGGGCACTCGGTGACGTCACGGCGGGCCCTGATTGGTCGCCCGCGACCTAAGTCGGCCAATCCGCGATCGGCTAGTGTCCCTTCCAAAAGGTCATATCTGCATTAGGGGATACTCTTTCATTTTATATCAGGGCGCCAACTTCCCCTTATTTACAACTTATAATGTAACTTCCTTCCCTTTACTGGCAGCCGGACTGGTCGCCACATATATCATTGGACTCCCTGAACCTCAGAGAATCAGTAGGGAGAGCTGATATGACTCTTTAAGCCGGCAAACGAAAGAAATAGGAGAGGGCACCGTAACAATATATATAATATATATATATATAATATATATATATATAATATATATATATATATAATATATATATATATATAATATATATATATATATAATACATATATATATATATATATATATATGTCGTACCTAGTAGCCAGAACTCACTTTTTGGCCTACTATTCAAGGCCCGATTTGCCTAATAAGCCAAGTTTTCCTGAATTAATATATTTTTTCTAATTTTTTTCTTATGAAATGATAAAGCTACCCATTTCATTATGTATGAGGTCAATTTTTTTTTATTAGAGTTAAAATTAACGTAGATATATGACCGAACCTATCCAACCCTACCTAACCTAACCTAACCTATCTTTATAGGTTAGGTTTGGTTAGGTAGCCGAAAAAGTTAGGTTAGGTTAGGTTAGGTAGGTTAGGTAGTCGAAAAGCAATTAATTCATGAAAACTTGGCTTATTAGGCAAATCGGGCCTTGCATAGTAGGCTGAGAAGTGCGTTCTGGCTACTAGGTACGACATATATATATATATATATATATATATATATATATATATATATATATATATATATATATATATATATATATATATATATATATATATATATATATATATATATATATATATATATGTCGTACATATTAGCCAGAACGCACTTCTCACCCTACTATGCAAGGCCCGATTTGCCTAATAAGGCAAGTTTTCATGAATTAATGTTTTTTCGACTTCATAACCTACCTAACCTAACCTAACATATATATATATATATATATATATATATATATATATATATATATATATATATATATATATATATATATATATATATATATATATATATATATATTTATATATATATATATATATATTTATGTCGTACCTAGTAGCCAGAACGCACTTTTCTGCCTACTATGCATGGCCCGATTTGCCTTATAAGCCAAGTTTTCATGAATTAATATATTTTTTCTAATTTTTTTCTTATGAAATGATAAAGCTCCTCATTTCATTATGAATGAGGTCAATTTTTTGTTATTGGAGTAAAAATTAACGTAGATATATGACCGAACCTAACCAACCCTACCTAACCTAACCTAACCTATCTTTATAGGTTAGGTTAGGTTAGATAGCCGAAAAAGTTAGGTTAGGTTAGGTTAGGTAGGTTAGGTAGGCGAAAAACAATTAATTCATGAAAACTTGGCTTATTAGGCAAATCGGGCTTTGAATAGTAGGCCGAAAAGTGCGTTCTGGCTACTAGGTACGACATTTATATATATATATATATATATATATATATATATATATATATATATATATATATATATATATATATATATATATATATATATATATGTCGTACCTAATAGCCAGAACGCGCTTCTCAGCCTACTATTCAAGGCCCGATTTGCCTAATAAGCCAAGTTTTCATGAATTAATGTATTTTCGTCTACCTAACCTACCTAACCTAACCTAACCTAGCTTTTTTTGGCTACCTAACCTAACCTTACCTATAAATATAGGTTAGGTTAGGTTAGGTAGGGTTGGTTAGGTTCGGTCATATATCTACGTTAATTTTAACTCCAATAATAAAAAATTGACCTCATACATAGAGAAAAGGGTTGCTTTATCATTTCGTAAGAAAAAAATTATAGTAAATATATTAATTCAGGAAAACTTGGCTTATTAGGCAAATCGGGCCTTGAATAGTAGGCTGAGAAGTGAGTTCTGGCTACTAGGTACGACATATATATATATATATATATATTATATATATATATATATATAATATTTAGGGGTACCACCACTGGTTTAATTAAAGGGACCCACATCCTCGAAGAAGAAAATAAATAGTGTTCAGAGAAGACCTTGTGGATTCTCACTGAATACTTTAATCTTTTCTTCTCCTACCACCCCTATTATTTTTTTTTTATTTGATTTTATTGCAATGCTACAGTTTACAGAAAACACACACTTATATAACAATATACCAATCAGTGTTCGAAGACTTCGTCCATTTACTCGGGGGTCGGGTGCGTACCCAAGATACAGCACGCATTTCCCCTCTGAACAGCGACACTGAGGCGCTGGAACATAAAACTGGCCGCTCTTGGGTCTCTAGTCTTCCCAATGAGTTCCTCGCCCAGCTCCTTCAGGAACTTAAGTGCACATTTACCCCAGGCGCCCAGAGTCTCAGAGCCTATTGGCACGAACCTGTAACAACGTTCTAGGTCCCTGTACTTGTTAGTTTTCTGGGTCTCCTTGAAGGTGGCCGCCCCGCCTCCCTCAGCTGCGCTGTAAGGTAGATAGGTATCAGCCAATGTGGATGCACACGTGTAGTCCCACACGACCTGTTTACCTTCCCGGCACGGCTGCTGGGTGACTCCATCTGGGCGTTTTTGGCTGTTGTCAGGTCTGCACAACTGAGGTTCCCTTTGTGCTGGACACCCAGCTGTAGCCAAACTTCTCTTGATGATGTCATTGACTGCTTCATGTCTGGCAATCTTTCCCTGTGTCTTACGACAGATGAGACCATGGCTGCCGTATTGGTCTGCCCGTGCATGGCCGCATATACACCGGTGCTCGGTGGAGATAGGGGCGGCAAGGCGCAGGGCAACACCAATACTTAGGATCCGATGGTCCAGGCGGGTGCCCAAGGCGGAATTAGGGACGAAAATCGGGCCTTGCATATTAGGCCGAGGACGACGTTCTGGCTACTAGGTACTATATATATATATATATATATATATATATATATATATATATATATATATATATATATATATATATATATATATATATATATATATATATATATATATATATATATATATATATATATATATATATATATATATATATATATATATATATATATATATATATATATATATATATATATGTCGTACCTAGTAGCCAGAACGCACTTCTCAGCCTACTATGCAAGGCCCGATTTGCCTAATAAGCCAAGTTTTCATGAATTAATATATTTTCTCTAATTTTTTGCTAATGAAATGATAAAGCTACCCATTTCATTATGTATGAGGTCAATTTTTTTTATTGGAGTTAAAATTAACGTAGATATATGACCGAACCTAACCAACCCTACCTAACCTAACCTAACCTATCTTTATAGGTTAGGTTAGGTTAGGTAGCAGAAAAAGGTAGGTTAGGTTAGGTTAGGTAGTGGGAAACCAATTAATTCATGAAAACTTGGCTTATTAGGCAAATCGGGCCTTGCATAGTAGGCTGAGAAGTGCGTTCTGGCTACTAGGTACGACATATATATATATATATATATATATATATATATATATATATATATATATATATATATATATATATATATATATGTATATATATATATATATATATATATATATATATATATATATATATATATATATATATATATATATATATATGAATGAAAACTCACACCCCAGAAGTGACTCGAACCCATACTCCCAGAAGCAACGCAACTGGTAACTACAGGGCGCCTTAATCCGCTTGACCATCACGGCCGTCAAAAGGAAGTGATAGCCGAGGCTATTTGAGCCACTTCCCCGACGGCAACTCGGATGGTAATCTTGGGCATAGCATTTCACCAAATCACCTCATTCTTTGGGGCACACGTGAGGAACACAAATGCGAACAAGCCTGAATGGTCCCCAGGACTATATGCGAATGAAAACTCACACCCCAGAAGTGACTCGAACCCATACTCCCAGAAGCAACGCAACTGGTAACTACAGGGCGCCTTAATCCGCTTGACCATCACGGCCGTCAAAAGGAAGTGATAGCCGAGGCTATTGGAGCCACTTCCCCGACGGCAACTCGGATGGTAATCTTGGGCATAGCATTTCACCAAATCACCTCATTCTTTGGGGCACACGTGAGGAACACAAATGCGAACAAGCCTGAATGGTCCCCAGGACTATATGCGAATGAAAACTCACACCCCAGAAGTGACTCGAACCCATACTCCCAGAAGCAACGCAACTGGTAACTACAGGGCGCCTTAATCCGCTTGACCCCGAGTTGCCGTCGGGGAAGTGGCTCAAATAGCCTCGGCTATCACTTCCTTTTGACGGCCGTGATGGTCAAGCGGATTAAGGCGCCCTGTAGTTACCAGTTGCGTTGCTTCTGGGAGTATGGGTTCGAGTCACTTCTGGGGTGTGAGTTTTCATTCGCATATAGTCCTGGGGACCATTCAGGCTTGTTCGCATTTGTGTTCCTCACGTGTGCCCCAAAGAATGAGGTGATTTGGTGAAATGCTATGCCCAAGATTACCATCCGAGTTGCCGTCGGGGAAGTGGCTCAAATAGCCTCGGCTATCACTTCCTTTTGACGGCCGTGATGGTCAAGCGGATTAAGGCGCCCTGTAGTTACCAGTTGCGTTGCTTCTGGGAGTATGGGTTCGAGTCACTTCTGGGGTGTGAGTTTTCATTCGCATATAGTCCTGGGGACCATTCAGGCTTGTTCGCATTTGTGTTCCTCACGTGTGCCCCAAAGAATGAGGTGATTTGGTGAAATGCTATGCCCAAGATTACCATCCGAGTTGCCGTCGGGGAAGTGGCTCAAATAGCCTCGGCTATCACTTCCTTTTGACGGCCGTGATGGTCAAGCGGATTAAGGCGCCCTGTAGTTACCAGTTGCGTTGCTTCTGGGAGTATGGGTTCGAGTCACTTCTGGGGTGTGAGTTTTCATTCGCATATAGTCCTGGGGACCATTCAGGCTTGTTCGCATATATATATATATATATATATATATATATATATATATATATATATATATATATATATATATATATATATATATATATATATATATATATACCTAGTAGCCAGAACGCACTTCTCGGCCTACTATGCAAGGCCCGATTTGCCTAATAAGCCAAGTTTTCCTGAATTAATATATTTTCTGTAATTTTTTTCTTATGAATTGATAAAGCTACCCATTTCTTTATGTATGAGGTGAATTTTTTTTTATTGGAGTTAAAATTAACGTAGATATATGACCGAACCTAACCAACCCTACCTAACCTAACCTAACCTATCTTTATAGGTTAGGTTAGGTTAGGTAGCCGAAAAAGTTAGGTTAGGTTAGGTTAGGTAGGTTAGGTAGTCGAAAAACAATTAATTCCGGAAAACGTGGCTTATTAGGCAAATTGGGCCTTGCATAGTAGGCTGAGAAGTGCGTTCTGGCTACTAGGTACGACATATACATAAATATATACATATATATATACATATATATATATATATATATATATATATATATATATATATATATATATATATATATATATATATATATATATAAATATATATATATATATATATATATATATATATATATATATATATATATATATATATATATATATATATATATATATATATGTCGTACCTAGTAGCCAGAACGCACTTCTCGGCCTACTATGCAAGGCCTGATTTGCCTAATAAGCCAATTTTCCTGAATTATTATATTTTTTCAATTTTTTTTCTTATGAGATGATAAAGCTACGCATTTCATTATGTATGAGGTCAATATTTTTTTATTGAAGGTAAAATTAACGTAGATATATGACCAAACCTAACCAACCCTACCTAACCTAACCTAACCTATCTTTTTAGGTTAGGTTAGGTTAGGTAGCCGAAAAAGTTAGGTTAGGTTTGGTTAGGTAGGTTAGGTAGTCGAAAAAAAATTAATTCATGAAAACTTGGCTTATTAGGCAAATCGGGCCTTGCATAGTAGGCAGAGAAGTGCGTTCTGGCTATTAGGTACGACATATATATATATATATATATATATATATATATATATATATATATATATATATATATATATATATATATATATATATATATGTCGTACATATTAGCCAGAACGCACTTCTCACCCTACTATGCAAGGCCCGATTTGCCTAATAAGGCAAGTTTTCATGAATTAATGTTTTTTCGACTTCATAACCTACCTAACCTAACCTAACATATATATATATATATATATATATATATATATATATATATATATATATATATATATATATATATATATATATATATATATATATTTATATATATATATATATATATTTATGTCGTACCTAGTAGCCAGAACGCACTTTTCTGCCTACTATGCATGGCCCGATTTGCCTAATAAGCCAAGTTTTCATGAATTAATATATTTTTTCTAATTTTTTTCTTATGAAATGATAAAGCTCCTCATTTCATTATGAATGAGGTCAATTTTTTGTTATTGGAGTAAAAATTAACGTAGATATATGACCGAACCTAACCAACCCTACCTAACCTAACCTAACCTATCTTTATAGGTTAGGTTAGGTTAGATAGCCGAAAAAGTTAGGTTAGGTTAGGTTAGGTAGGTTAGGTAGGCGAAAAACAATTAATTCATGAAAACTTGGCTTATTAGGCAAATCGGGCTTTGAATAGTAGGCCGAAAAGTGCGTTCTGGCTACTAGGTACGACATTTATATATATATATATATATATATATATATATATATATATATATATATATATATATATATATATATATATATATATATATATATATATATATGTCGTACCTAATAGCCAGAACGCGCTTCTCAGCCTACTATTCAAGGCCCGATTTGCCTAATAAGCCAAGTTTTCATGAATTAATGTTTTTTCGTCTACCTAACCTACCTAACCTAACCTAACCTAGCTTTTTTTGGCTACCTAACCTAACCTTACCTATAAATATAGGTTAGGTTAGGTTAGGTAGGGTTGGTTAGGTTCGGTCATATATCTACGTTAATTTTAACTCCAATAATAAAAAATTGACCTCATACATAGAGAAAAGGGTTGCTTTATCATTTCGTAAGAAAAAAATTATAGTAAATATATTAATTCAGGAAAACTTGGCTTATTAGGCAAATCGGGCCTTGAATAGTAGGCTGAGAAGTGAGTTCTGGCTACTAGGTACGACATATATATATATATATATATATTATATATATATATATATATAATATTTAGGGGTACCACCACTGGTTTAATTAAAGGGACCCACATCCTCGAAGAAGAAAATAAATAGTGTTCAGAGAAGACCTTGTGGATTCTCACTGAATACTTTAATCTTTTCTTCTCCTACCACCCCTATTATTTTTTTTTTATTTGATTTTATTGCAATGCTACAGTTTACAGAAAACACACACTTATATAACAATATACCAATCAGTGTTCGAAGACTTCGTCCATTTACTCGGGGGTCGGGTGCGTACCCAAGATACAGCACGCATTTCCCCTCTGAACAGCGACACTGAGGCGCTGGAACATAAAACTGGCCGCTCTTGGGTCTCTAGTCTTCCCAATGAGTTCCTCGCCCAGCTCCTTCAGGAACTTAAGTGCACATTTACCCCAGGCGCCCAGAGTCTCAGAGCCTATTGGCACGAACCTGTAACAACGTTCTAGGTCCCTGTACTTGTTAGTTTTCTGGGTCTCCTTGAAGGTGGCCGCCCCGCCTCCCTCAGCTGCGCTGTAAGGTAGATAGGTATCAGCCAATGTGGATGCACACGTGTAGTCCCACACGACCTGTTTACCTTCCCGGCACGGCTGCTGGGTGACTCCATCTGGGCGTTTTTGGCTGTTGTCAGGTCTGCACAACTGAGGTTCCCTTTGTGCTGGACACCCAGCTGTAGCCAAACTTCTCTTGATGATGTCATTGACTGCTTCATGTCTGGCAATCTTTCCCTGTGTCTTACGACAGATGAGACCATGGCTGCCGTATTGGTCTGCCCGTGCATGGCCGCATATACACCGGTGCTCGGTGGAGATAGGGGCGGCAAGGCGCAGGGCAACACCAATACTTAGGATCCGATGGTCCAGGCGGGTGCCCAAGGCGGAATTAGGGACGAAAATCGGGCCTTGCATATTAGGCCGAGGACGACGTTCTGGCTACTAGGTACTATATATATATATATATATATATATATATATATATATATATATATATATATATATATATATATATATATATATATATATATATATATATATATATATATATATATATATATATATATATATGTCGTACCTAGTAGCCAGAACGCACTTCTCAGCCTACTATGCAAGGCCCGATTTGCCTAATAAGCCAAGTTTTCATGAATTAATATATTTTCTCTAATTTTTTGCTAATGAAATGATAAAGCTACCCATTTCATTATGTATGAGGTCAATTTTTTTTATTGGAGTTAAAATTAACGTAGATATATGACCGAACCTAACCAACCCTACCTAACCTAACCTAACCTATCTTTATAGGTTAGGTTAGGTTAGGTAGCAGAAAAAGGTAGGTTAGGTTAGGTTAGGTAGTGGGAAACCAATTAATTCATGAAAACTTGGCTTATTAGGCAAATCGGGCCTTGCATAGTAGGCTGAGAAGTGCGTTCTGGCTACTAGGTACGACATATATATATATATATATATATATATATATATATATATATATATATATATATATATATATATATGTATATATATATATATATATATATATATATATATATATATATATATATATATATATATATATATGAATGAAAACTCACACCCCAGAAGTGACTCGAACCCATACTCCCAGAAGCAACGCAACTGGTAACTACAGGGCGCCTTAATCCGCTTGACCATCACGGCCGTCAAAAGGAAGTGATAGCCGAGGCTATTTGAGCCACTTCCCCGACGGCAACTCGGATGGTAATCTTGGGCATAGCATTTCACCAAATCACCTCATTCTTTGGGGCACACGTGAGGAACACAAATGCGAACAAGCCTGAATGGTCCCCAGGACTATATGCGAATGAAAACTCACACCCCAGAAGTGACTCGAACCCATACTCCCAGAAGCAACGCAACTGGTAACTACAGGGCGCCTTAATCCGCTTGACCATCACGGCCGTCAAAAGGAAGTGATAGCCGAGGCTATTGGAGCCACTTCCCCGACGGCAACTCGGATGGTAATCTTGGGCATAGCATTTCACCAAATCACCTCATTCTTTGGGGCACACGTGAGGAACACAAATGCGAACAAGCCTGAATGGTCCCCAGGACTATATGCGAATGAAAACTCACACCCCAGAAGTGACTCGAACCCATACTCCCAGAAGCAACGCAACTGGTAACTACAGGGCGCCTTAATCCGCTTGACCCCGAGTTGCCGTCGGGGAAGTGGCTCAAATAGCCTCGGCTATCACTTCCTTTTGACGGCCGTGATGGTCAAGCGGATTAAGGCGCCCTGTAGTTACCAGTTGCGTTGCTTCTGGGAGTATGGGTTCGAGTCACTTCTGGGGTGTGAGTTTTCATTCGCATATAGTCCTGGGGACCATTCAGGCTTGTTCGCATTTGTGTTCCTCACGTGTGCCCCAAAGAATGAGGTGATTTGGTGAAATGCTATGCCCAAGATTACCATCCGAGTTGCCGTCGGGGAAGTGGCTCAAATAGCCTCGGCTATCACTTCCTTTTGACGGCCGTGATGGTCAAGCGGATTAAGGCGCCCTGTAGTTACCAGTTGCGTTGCTTCTGGGAGTATGGGTTCGAGTCACTTCTGGGGTGTGAGTTTTCATTCGCATATAGTCCTGGGGACCATTCAGGCTTGTTCGCATTTGTGTTCCTCACGTGTGCCCCAAAGAATGAGGTGATTTGGTGAAATGCTATGCCCAAGATTACCATCCGAGTTGCCGTCGGGGAAGTGGCTCAAATAGCCTCGGCTATCACTTCCTTTTGACGGCCGTGATGGTCAAGCGGATTAAGGCGCCCTGTAGTTACCAGTTGCGTTGCTTCTGGGAGTATGGGTTCGAGTCACTTCTGGGGTGTGAGTTTTCATTCGCATATAGTCCTGGGGACCATTCAGGCTTGTTCGCATATATATATATATATATATATATATATATATATATATATATATATATATATATATATATATATATATATATATATATATATATATATATATATATATATATACCTAGTAGCCAGAACGCACTTCTCGGCCTACTATGCAAGGCCCGATTTGCCTAATAAGCCAAGTTTTCCTGAATTAATATATTTTCTGTAATTTTTTTCTTATGAATTGATAAAGCTACCCATTTCTTTATGTATGAGGTGAATTTTTTTTTATTGGAGTTAAAATTAACGTAGATATATGACCGAACCTAACCAACCCTACCTAACCTAACCTAACCTATCTTTATAGGTTAGGTTAGGTTAGGTAGCCGAAAAAGTTAGGTTAGGTTAGGTTAGGTAGGTTAGGTAGTCGAAAAACAATTAATTCCGGAAAACGTGGCTTATTAGGCAAATTGGGCCTTGCATAGTAGGCTGAGAAGTGCGTTCTGGCTACTAGGTACGACATATACATAAATATATACATATATATATACATATATATATATATATATATATATATATATATATATATATATATATATATATATATATATATATATAAATATATATATATATATATATAAATATATATATATATATATATATATATATATATATATATATATATATATATATATATATATATATATATATATATATATATATATATATATGTCGTACCTAGTAGCCAGAACGCACTTCTCGGCCTACTATGCAAGGCCTGATTTGCCTAATAAGCCAATTTTCCTGAATTATTATATTTTTTCAATTTTTTTTCTTATGAGATGATAAAGCTACGCATTTCATTATGTATGAGGTCAATATTTTTTTATTGAAGGTAAAATTAACGTAGATATATGACCAAACCTAACCAACCCTACCTAACCTAACCTAACCTATCTTTTTAGGTTAGGTTAGGTTAGGTAGCCGAAAAAGTTAGGTTAGGTTTGGTTAGGTAGGTTAGGTAGTCGAAAAAAAATTAATTCATGAAAACTTGGCTTATTAGGCAAATCGGGCCTTGCATAGTAGGCAGAGAAGTGCGTTCTGGCTATTAGGTACGACATATATATATATATATATATATATATATATATATATATATATATATATATATATATATATATATATATATATATGTATATATATATGTATATATTATATATATATATTGCCTATATATGTATATATAGGCAAATCGGGCCTTGCATAGTAGGCCGAGAAGTGCGTTCTGGCCACTAGGTACGACATATATATATATATATATATATATATATATATGTCGTACCTAGTAGCCAGAACTCACTTCTCAGCCTACTATTCAAGGCCCGATTTGCCTAATAAGCCAAGTTTTCATGAATTAATATATTTACTATAATTTTTTTCTTATGAAATGATAAAGCAACCCTTTTCTGTATGTATGAGGTCAATTTTTTTTTATTGGAGTTAAAATTAACGTAGATATATGACCGAACCTAACCAACCCTACCTAACCTAACCTAACCTATATTTATAGGTAAGGTTAGGTTAGGTAGCCAAAAAAAGCTAGGTTAGGTTAGGTTAGGTAGGTTAGGTAGACGAAAACACATTAATTCATGAAAACTTGGCTTATTAGGCAAATCGGGCCTTGAATAGTAGGCTGAGAAGTGCGTTCTGGCTATTAGGTACGACATATATATATATATATATATATATATATATATATATATATATATATATATATATATATATGTCGTACCTAGTAGCCAGAACTCACTTATCAGCCTACTATGCAAGGCCCAATTTGACTAATAAGCCAAGTTTTCATGAAATAATTGTTTTTTGACTACCTAACCTACCTAACCTAACCTAACCTAACTTTTTGGGTTACCTAACCTAACCTAACCTATAAAGATAGGTTAGGTTAGGTTAGGTAGGGTTGGTTAGGTTTGGTCATATATCTACGTTAATTTAAACTCCAATAAAAAAAATTGACCTCATACGTAATGAAATGGGTACATTTATCATTTCATAAGAAAAAAGTTAGAGAAAATATATTAATTCAGGAAAACTTGGCTTATTAGGCAAATCGGGCCTTGCATAGTTGGCTGACAAGTGCATTTTGGCTATTAGGTACGACATATATATATATATATATATATATATATATATATATATATATATATATATATATATATATATATATATATATACATATATATATATATATATATATATATATATATATATATATATATATATATATACATATATATATATATACATATATATATACTTATATATACAGATATATACATATATATATACTAGTGTATTTTGGTAGCAGTCTTTCCTGTAGACATATATTATTAAATATGACTTGACCTTTGCTTTCAATTTGGCTGTAGGGTCCTTCGTTACCCTTTGGAATTTAATTTGGTCAGAGATTAAAACAGTGGAAGAAGAGGGGCCGACGTGGCGAAGAGGCCCTTCTGTGAGAGAGTGTGTGACTCCTGTCTAATCTGCCCAGTTGAAGGAGTGGTTGGAGGTCGTGAAAGAAGAGTTGCTGACAATCTCCAGATTTATTATCCTTATGTTCAGTTTCCTGTATTGCTTATAAGTGTATGTGTGATCATGTAATTTGTGTCAGTAAATTCACACATTTTATCATTGTGTTTAAGTGTGCCTCCATTATTATATTTCTCTATGAGCATACACAAGGGTTATCATAGTTCCACCTAGGGAACGTCACGTTCTCTATAGAAGTTCTTATAGCCTGGAGAGTGGTAAAGCAGCACAGACCTATATAAAAGTGTACCCTAAGCCATCCAACCAGTATCAGAGCCTGAATGGTGGCAACAAGCAACGTAGTGGCTGGAGATAGGTAAAGCCACCCAGACTTTTATGGGAGAGTACCCTGGGCTGACAGTCCAGTGGCAGAACGAGGGAGTAGCAACGCTCTGGCAACAAATAGTATAGAATACACCCACTGAACTGCATCACTGGGGTGCAGATATACTAACCCAGCTGGCGACCTTGTTAAGAAGAAGATAAGGAAGGCAGGCAGGAAACGAGTTCCTGCAACCTTTTTGTCTGGCAGGCAAGACTCAGGGAAGTTATTGTTATAAGGTAAGCCTGAGTCTTCCCTCACTTCTCCACGGGTCCAGGCCGGAACTGTTAACAGCAGTTTCCCCGTGGTTGACTGAAGGGCTCCCAAGGTGAATCAGTGGCACCCCACCCCCCTCTAGTGTTGGGAGCAAAGACCTGCAGTGGTAGGCTTTGCTGCTCCTCCCCTGTGGGACCAAGGAGACTCCTGTGAATCCCGGGAGTCGGAGGGGTTGAATATTCTGCCTTCTGAGCCCCTAGCAGCCGATTGCTAGCGGAACCCTAGCCCAACCCCCGTGAAACTTATTACATTTTCAAAGACTTTAGTTTACACACACGCATCTATAACCTGCAAACACTAAACAGAGTTTAAACAGCTTTCATTTTATTCCTGCATTTGGGTGAGGTGATATGTTACAACAGTTTTGGATGAGGTGAAAACTGTCACGTTATGTCCAGACCAAGTGAGATGGCCCGGAAAGTGGAGTTGGAGATCCTGTTGGACGACATAACCGACCTCTAGACACAAAAGAAGGTCACCTCCAAGGACACCTTACAAGCAGAACTTATTGCAGAAGGAGGAAAGAATCGAGGCAACTACAGAAGCACCATACTGTCCCTCGAGCTCAAAGCGGCAGCTAAGAGCCTTCGTGACAACAAGGAGATAGTCATCAGGAGAGGTGACAAGTCGCCAATATACGTCATTCTTAAAAAAGACGAATATCTGGCGAAAATGAACCTCATACTCTCTGACCAAATTAAATTCCAAAGGGTAACGAAGGACACTACAGCCAAATTGAAAGCAAAGGTCAACAAATTGATCGAAACTGTGAACGCCAAGAAATCCGGACTCCACCTGCCAAAGATTATTGGGGAATACAAACCTGGATACGCGTATAGAAATGTAAAGACACACAAGCCTGGAAACCCACTTCAGCCAGTCATCAGCCAAATACCCCACCCACGTACAGACTGGCGAAGCGACTCAACGGCTTGCTGACTCCTTATGCCCCTTGCACCTTCAGCCTGAAGTCTCCAAAGGAATTTGTTGACTTACTGTGGGGAACACGGGCCACAGGGATAAGAGCCTCGATGGACGTAGAATCACTGTTTACCAACGTACCTGTGGATGAAACAATCGGGATGATAGCGGACAGAGTGTATCGTGATCCGGCCTGTACTCCCCTTGACATACCAGAAAACATTCTAAGGAAACTACTCCAAGCTTGTACTAAAGAGGCACCCTTCTTGAGCCCGGATGGGTACATGTATAAGCAAGTAGATGGGGTCGCCATGGGTTCGCCCCTAGATGTCCTGTTTGCGAACTTGTACATGGGTACCATCGAACAGAAGATCTTAGTCGACATGAACTTGAATCCGGCCATATACTGCAGGTATGTTGACAACATTTTTACACAGGTACCTGATGTCAGACATCTGCAGGAGCTGAAGGAGGCATTTGAGCGGAATTCTGTGTTGCGTTTCACTTACAAGATGAAGAAGGATGGGAAGCTGTCCTTTCTAGATGTAACAGTCATGGAAAGGAGCGGAGGTTTCCACGCTGCAGTCTACACTAAAGAAACAAACATAGGAATGTGCCTCAATGCCAACAGTGACTGCCCAGACAGGTACAAGAGGAGTGTTGTTAACGCTTATGTCGACCGTGCTCTCAGCCACAGCTCAGGATGGAAGCAAGTCGATGAAGAACTCTGTAGGGTAAGGCAGGTCCTAGTCAACAAC
This sequence comes from Procambarus clarkii, assembly GCF_040958095.1. NCBI lineage: Eukaryota > Metazoa > Arthropoda > Malacostraca > Decapoda > Cambaridae > Procambarus > Procambarus clarkii. The sequence continues at coordinate 32,021,855 of NC_091169.1, forward strand.
GGCTTCTCCAATTGTTTCGTTGAAGACATCATAAGAAGGAAGGTGAAACGCCATGCAACCTCTGAAGAGACAACTAACACAACACCTGTACCCCTATTAGACTATTTTACAGGAACTTCTTTCCCACAGCTCATAAAACGAAGGAAAGGGTCCTGAAAGATATTGTTAATAGAAACGTTATTCCTACAGACAAAAATTAGAAGATACAATTGACGATTTACTATAAAACCAAGAAAACGGCCAACCTACTCATGAGAAACTCTCCAGACACAAAGCAGAACACTTTAAAAGAGACCAATGTCGTCTATGCCTTCAAATGCCCACTTGGGGACTGTAAGCCTCAAAGAACTCAGTATATAGGCAAGACAACAACATCTCTTTCCAGGCGATTAACGATGCATAAGCAACAGGGCTCCATTAAGGAACATATAATCTCTTCCCACAACCAGACCATCACCAGAGAAGTCTTAACAAAAAACACGGAAATCATTGATAGATACAGCGATTGCAGGCGGCTTGATATCTGCGAGGCACTACACATTAAGAAGTCAACACCAACAATCAACAGCCAATTAATGCACAACTATATTCTACCCACTTCAAGACTCCGCACCAATATAGAAGCATCAAGAAATATGGGCCAATACCCCCTTTGCAGTTACTTCCATTCTTCCCTTTAACTTACCCAATATTATACCCATTGTTTCGTGTCCCTTCTTGTGTTGAAAGTTTGTTTTCACCTCATCCAAAACTGTTGTAACATAACACCTTACCCAAATATAGGTTTAAAATGAAAGCTGTTTAAACTTTGTTTAGTGTTTGCAGGTTATAGTTGTGTGTGTGTAAACTAAAGTCTTTGAAAATGTGATAAGTTATCACGAAACGTGTTCAAGTGTCACGTCAGACTAGAAATAAAAATGAATTTTGGAGAATTGATTTTTCAATTATAATCGACAGTGAAAAGAAACATAAGAAATATTGAGAAAATTCGTGTTAGAATTATTAATCTTACTTTTTCGGTCATATTTAATAATATATATATATATATATATATATATATATATATATATATATATATATATATATATATATATATATATATATATATATATATATATATATATATATATTATTAAATATGACCGAAAAAGTAAGATTAATAATTCTAACACGAATTTTCTCAATCTTTCGTACATTACGCTTCACTGTTGGAGGTAAATAAAAAATCACTTCTCCAAAATTCATTTTTATTTCTAGTCTGACACGACACGGGCGCGTTTCGTAAAACTTATTACATTTTCAAAGACTTCACAAATACACAACTGATTAGAACGTATCTCTGATTTTATATCTACATTTGAGTGAGGTGGGAAGGGTGATGTGGCATTAACACAAGACAGAACAGGAGGGGATATTAATAGGGTATTAAAAGTATCAACACAAGACAGAACAGAAACAATGGGTATTGAATAGAAGTGTTTGTAGAAAGCCTATTGGTCCATATTTCTTGATGCTTCTATATTGGAGCGGAGTCTTGAGGTGGGTAGAATATAGTTGTGCAATAATTGGCTGTTGATTGCTGGTGTTGACTTCTTGATGTGTAGTGCCTCGCAAACGTCAAGCCGCCTGCTATCGCTGTATCTATCGATGATTTCTGTGTTGTTTACTAGGATTTCTCTGGCGATGGTTTGGTTATGGGAAGAGATTATATGTTCCTTAATGGAGCCCTGTTGCTTATGCATCGTTAAACGCCTAGAAAGAGATGTTGTTGTCTTGCCTATATACTGGGTTTTTTGGAGCTTACAGTCCCCAAGTGGGCATTTGAAGGCATAGACGACATTAGTCTCTTTTAAAGCGTTCTGTTTTGTGTCTGGAGAGTTTCTCATGAGTAGGCTGGCCGTTTTTCTGGTTTTATAGTAAATCGTCAGTTGTATCCTCTGATTTTTGTCTGTAGGGATAACGTTTCTATTAACAATATCTTTCAGGACCCTTTCCTCCGTTTTATGAGCTGTGGAAAAGAAGTTCCTGTAAAATAGTCTAATAGGGGGTATAGGTGTTGTGTTAGTTGTCTCTTCAGAGGTTGCATGGCTTTTCACTTTCCTTCTTATGATGTCTTCGACGAAACCATTGGAGAAGCCGTTATTGACTAGGACCTGCCTTACCCTACAGAGTTCTTCGTCGACTTGCTTCCATTCTGAGCTGTGGCTGAGAGCACGGTCGACGTATGCGTTAACAACACTCCTCTTGTACCTGTCAGGGCAATCGCTGTTGGCATTTAGGCACATTCCTATGTTTGTTTCCTTAGTGTAGACTGCAGTGTGGAAACCTCCGCCCTTTTCCATGACTGTTACATCTAGAAAAGGCAGCTTCCCATCCTTTTCCATCTCGTAAGTGAAACGCAGCACGGAACTCTGCTCAAATGCCTCCTTCAGCTTCTGCAGATGTCTGACATCAGGTACCTGTGTAAAAATGTCGTAAACATACCTGCAGTATATGGCCGGTTTCAAGTTCATGTCGACTAAGACTTTTTGCTCGATGGTACCCATGTAGAAGTTTGCAAACAGGACACCTAGGGGAGAACCCATGGCGACCCCATCTACTTGCTTATACATGTGCCCATCCGGGCTCAAGAAGGGTGCCTCTTTAGGTTTCCACACTGCAGTCTACACTAAGGAAACAAACATAGGAATGTGCCTAAATGCCAACAGCGACTGCCCTGACAGGTACAAGAGGAGTGTTGTTAACGCATACGTCGACCGTGCTCTCAGCCACAGCTCAGAATGGAAGCAAGTCGACGAAGAACTCTGTAGGGTAAGGCAGGTCCTAGTCAATAACGGCTTCTCCAATGGTTTCATCGAAGACATCATAAGAAGGAAAGTGAAAAGCCATGCAACCTCTGAAGAGACAACTAACACAACACCTATACCCCCTATTAGACTATTTTACAGGAACTTCTTTTCCACAGCTCATAAAACGGAGGAAAGGGTCCTGAAAGATATTGTTAATAGAAACATTATCCCTACAGACAAAAATCAGAGGATACAACTGACGATTTACTATAAAACCAGAAAAACGGCCAGCCTACTCATGAGAAACTCTCCAGACACAAAACAGAACGCTTTAAAAGAGACTAATGTCGTCTATGCCTTCAAATGCCCACTTGGGGACTGTAAGCTCCAAAAAACCCAGTATATAGGCAAGACAACAACATCTCTTTCTAGGCGTTTAACGATGCATAAGCAACAGGGCTCCATTAAGGAACATATAATCTCTTCCCATAACCAAACCATCGCCAGAGAAATCTTAGTAAACAACACAGAAATCATCGATAGATACAGCGATAGCAGGCGGCTTGACGTTTGCGAGGCACTACACATCAAGAAGTCAACACCAGCAATCAACAGCCAATTATTGCACAACTATATTCTACCCACCTCAAGACTCCGCTCCAATATAGAAGCATCAAGAAATATGGACCAATAGGCTTTCTACAAACACTTCTATTCAATACCCATTGTTTCTGTTCTGTCTTGTGTTGATACTTTTAATACCCTATTAATATCCCCTCCTGTTCTGTCTTGTGTTAATGCCACATCACCCTTCCCACCTCACTCAAATGTAGATATAAAATCAGAGATACGTTCTAATCAGTTGTGTATTTGTGAAGTCTTTGAAAATGTAATAAGTTTTACGAAACGCGCCCGTGTCGCGTCAGACTAGAAATAAAAATGAATTTTGGAGAAGTGATTTTTTATTTACCTCCAACAGTGAAGCGTAATGTACGAAAGATTGAGAAAATTCGTGTTAGAATTATTAATCTTACTTTTTCGGTCATATTTAATAATATATGTCTACAGGAAAGACTGCTACCAAAATATACTAATATATATATATATATATATATAAATATGGAAGGGAGTACCACCTCTAGCTGGAAGAAGGGGGACCCATAGCCTCGGAGGAAACCACGCATAACGCATAAGAGGGAATGTTTGGATCCTCTCCAATACAGTTTCTGTGTGCTTTTCTCCTACCACCCCCTTCCTTTTTTATTTTTTGTGCTTTATTATGCATTTGATGGTTACAAGATATACATGGGTTGATACAGAAATAATAATGCAAAAAGGTGCTTAAAGGTTATGGATCTCTTGAAAAACACAACAATGGGAAACATTGATGAATGTCACAGACGGGTTCGATCATTGTTGCAAGTCAAACACTTCTTCGAATTCCTCTGAAGTTGGACCAGTGCCCAAGACGCAACAGGCATTTCCCCTCTGAATCGCAACACTTAGGCGCTGGAACAAGAAACTTTTTGCTCTCTGGTCTTTTGTAGCGCTGATCAATTTGTCCCCCAATTCCTTCAGGAACTTTAATTCAATGCACATTTTCCCCACGAACCGAGGGTTTCCGAGCCGATCGGAACAAAGCTGTAGCAGTGTGCTAGACCTCTGTATTTAATAATTTTCTGCGATTCCCTGAAAGAAGCAGCACCACCGCTTTCACGTGTGCTGTAGTGGAGGTAGGTACTAGCCAGTGTGGCAGCGCACGTGTAGTCCCACACCACTTGCTTACCATCCTTCCAAGGTAGCAAGGTGACCCCATCAGGGCGCTTCTGAGGGTCGTTAGGTCTGGATAAGTGTGGTTCTCTTTGTGCCGGGCAGCGGGCTGTGGCGAGGCTCCTCTTGATGATGTCGTTGACTTCTTCATGTCTTGCAATTTTACCCTGTGATTTACGACATACCAGACCATGACGACCATATTGGTCTGCCATCGCAGTTCCGCAGATGCACCTATGTTCGGTGGGGATGGGGGCGGCAAGGCGAAGGGCAACTCCAATGCGGAGAGCGTCATGACTGAGGCGAGTTCCCAGGGCTGCATTGGGCACAGCAAATAAAAAATCCCAGGCGTGGGGTGCTGTTACTGCTAGGAGGCGGGCTTTGTTTTCAGCATCAGCGTTGTCAATCATTGCTGAGACAGTCTTTTCCATTATGGGGCTATCCCAGTGGGCCTGCTTGTGGTCTTTTGGGACTTGTGGTCGGGGTTGAGGGTGTGCAATGGTGTCCCATTGTCTGGCTGCTTCGATGAACGTTTGATCATGAGTTCCCGCTGTCTCTCTCATACGCTCTGGTAGGATCTGCCCTACCAATTCGTTGGCTGCTGTACATGAGGATAAGAATGCTGGAAGTGCTACCTCAGTTGCCTTTCGTATGCCTATCCCTCCAAATCTCACTGGTAGTGTTGCTTGGTCCCACTGACTGTCATCTAAATCTAGGTTGAGCGCCTTCCTGAATATTGACCTGAGGAGCTCATCATATTGATTTAGAAGTGGGTTGCCAAAAGTTGGTGCACACCTTAAGAAGTATGTTAGCCTGGACAAGGTAAGGCACTTTGTGAGAAGATAGAGGGCATCGTGGGAGTCCAAATCCCCAATTCTCTCTTCCATCCTCTTTAGGTCTCTAAACTTTTCGTCAAGGACTGCAGCAATGGCATTGTGGCCCAGAGGTGCTCCGAGTAGTGTGCTGTCGGTAGGTTTAACGACTGAGGCTTCTGGTAGAACTGATTTCACTGCTCTAATGATTGCTTCACTGGATGCAATAATTTCGCACTTGGAGGGGTTAAGAACGAGACCCATGGACTCCCCCCGTGTCTTCACCAGCTGTAGGTCTTCTAGCAGGGAATCTTGTGTGCCTGCCAGAGTGCCATCATCCAGGAACCAGATGTTGAGCTCGCTGGACAGTCTGGTTGTAATTTCTCGAACCGCTATGCAAAAGAGGAACGGTGCAAGTGGGTCACCCTGTTGAATTCCCTCTGCTGAGGTGACTTCATGTTTGCCAAACAGGAGGGTTGAGTCTTTGCTGTAGCCTGCTGACACAAACGGGAGAATGCTTGGGCAATGTTCCTGGACTGCAGTGAGGATTGCTTCCCTTTTGACCGAGTTGAAAGCGTTTTTAAAATCTAATTTTACTACTGCCTGGTCTTCAGTAAGAGAGCTAATGTAGGCTCGTGCAGCATGAGCCGCTGCTTCACAGCCTTGGGGGACTCCAAACCCCAGCTGGTTGGGTTGCAGCATGGTGGCTGCTTCCATTCGGATACTTCTGACAGCAGCCCTTGCAACTAGGCGGCGAAGGGTATTACCAACGGCAATGGGTCTGATCCCTCCCCCCTTCTTTTTCAGGGCACATAGGGATGCACCAAAGAAGAATGGTTTGATTTCATCAGGGATTAACCCGGCGAGGCAGTTGTTGACAAACGTTGTGATTTCTGTCAGGAGCGCTTCTGCAGCTGGGCCAAGAACAGGGTTCACCATTTCCTTCACATGTTGAGGTCTTACCCCTGTGTAGCCTCCTGAGGAGCCCGGGGGAAATGAAACGATAGCTTTATAAACCTCTGACTCCCGGAGGACGAGAGGTTCCTGGTTAGGGGCGAGCCTGACCTGTGGGGGAGGTTCACCTACGGCCCTGAGGGGGTGTTTTTCTCTCAGTGCTTGGGCTGTGGTTTCATCCCTGGGCAAAATTTTGTCCTCACTTGTGATCAACCTGAGTGCCCCGACTGTATTGCCCTCTTCAATTTTCTTGCTGACTAGGGTACCTAATTTTCTGTTGTCGCTGATTGTCGTACTTGGTCTGCCTCGGCGGTGTTTGGTGTGTTTGGGGAGGCGGACTAGGTTGTCAGCCCTAGGAAAATCCCTAATTGTTTTATTGACGGATGAGGCCAGTGTCTTGCCTCCTCTGTCTGGTACACCTAAGCATGCATTGCCAAAAAGTAACAGATTGTGCCAGGCTTTGATGGTATCAGGTGCATCAAGGTTATTTGACCCTCTGTTGACTTTTGCGATGAGGTCCATGTATTTCCCTGCAGCAAATGGGCGAGAGGCCTTTGGGATGTGGGTGAGTGTCCTGGTTGACGTTGCTTTAATTGCCTCTAGCAGGTCGTCTGTTGCAATGTAATCTGTTGCGATTTGTACTGGTGCAACAGGCTCCTGAGTGCTGCCTCCTCCCACGGGAGGCCTCCCTGACCCAGGACAGTCACCATGCTGGCGTATGACTCTAGAGACCGAGTTGATGCTGATGTTGCTCCCACAAGCACTGCATGTGCCTCTCCTTTGATTGGCTTCGGGAGGGGTGAGCTGGCTGGTAGCGGCTTCTTCTGCCATCCCCTTAGGTAAGGTGAATGTCACCTTGCACTGGAGTATTTGTCTCTCCCTCCTGGCTGGGGGGGAAGAGGTTGTCCCCTATACTATGCGTCATGTCTGGGCAGATGTCTGGGGTGGGTGGGCTCGTGGAGGTGGTGGGTGGGGGGTTGGGAGGCTGCGCTGGCCCGGTCTGGGAGGGGGGCCGGGGAGGGGAAGGCGCGACCACCTGATCGTGGGAGGTGGGGGCGGGGGAGCGGAAGACACTGCCCCACACGGAGGAAGGGGGGGGGAGACACTACACAAGTGGAGCGGGCGAGCGAGAGACACTACACTCACTGGGGGGGAGGCACTACACTCAGGGGGTGGGGGAAGGGTTGATGTGGCACGTAACACTTGGATAATTTCCTTTTGTCACTAAACACTGGTGAATGTGTCCTGGCTCACTGGGTGTGGTACTCTCAGAACGATACTCACAATTGTCCAGTCACCACAGGACTGGACTCAACTTATCTTTTTCAAGCACTTATTGGCACACTGGTGACCCAGTCTCAATTTATATATAGACCCAATATATATATAGACCCAATTATATATATAATTATATATATATATATATATATATATATATATATATATATATATATATATATATATATATATATATATATATATATATATATATATTGGATGCATATTCTGTGTTGATTATTTCCTTGTGAAGAGATTCTATTCCATTGACTAATGCTCTTGCATCTTGTTTAATTAAAACAGGATTTCTTCTAATGTAATATTCGTTTCAGGAGAAGAAAAAGAAATAACTGTAGAATTTGTTACACTTATTATATTTTTACACAACGTTTCGAACCCACATGGTTGATTCTCATGTGATGGAACAGTACAGAGCATATTTGATTCATACCACTGAGAGGTCAGGTGCTGACAAATACAAATGCAGGAAGAATAAGGCGTAAAGGAGTGAATACTCCATTTTTACACCTGAGTAAGGTGTAAAAGTGTGAAGAGAAAGGTGATAAAAAGGGTTCAAAGCACATTCAAAGATAAATTAGGTGTAATAGGCGTGGCATGTTGAACAGTGTCTTCTATGTTGACATCTTGTTGCAACCCGCTCTCGCACAAGACATCACATATGACTTACTGCATATAGTCAATATTTGGCTTATGAATAAGTACATATGTGGTATATTCAGTTATATTTTTTTTCAAAGCACTAACTCTTTATTTCGATTTGCTATACACAAGTTTTATATATTAGCAATTTATTTTTCACTTTTATTAAACATTAAAGATTTTATACAAAATTTGCCAATGTCTTGAGTTACTTTACAATTTATCTTGTAATATCAATTACAATTTACAATACTTGTAATATCAATATAGGTATAGGTTAAGTACTAATTGTAATTCAGAAGCAATAAAATGCTTAACATACTAAGAAGGTTAGGTTAGGGTCGTGGTTTCTATTCAGCTTTTCAGGTAAACTCAAATACTCACAATAAATTAGTATATCACATATGTACATATTCATAAGCAAAATATTGACTATAAGCATGTGCGAGAACGGGTTGCATGGTGAGTAGAGTGAATAGCTCCATAATTTAGGTATTTGTTGTGGGTTATTCTATTTCTATGTGGATTGCTGCAAGAATTTGTAATCTTTCGACATCTTGGATTTTGTCTATTATACAAGTGTTTATATTTAACATTTCTCCTATTAGGGTGATGTCAAGGGCTTGCCTCATGTGATTTTTAGGGGCGCCTGATTGAAGTTGACAGGTCAAACGCCTTGTCAGCTTAGTCAACGTCATACCTATGTACTTAAATTGAAGGCTACATCCTTCGTGGGGGGCAAGTGTACATATACTACGTTTGACTGCTGTAAAGAGTTCTCCGTCGGCTTCGGGCTGTTTTTAATAAGGAGGTCGGTAGTCTTCTTTGCTCTATGAAATATAAAAATATAGACCTGATCATATTAGTGAGGTTGATAAATGGTTGGTCACATTTATCAGGAGCGGTCGATAAATGAACGAAACATGTTAGGAGACTATGAGGTATTATCGAATGAAAAAATAAAACACCCCTTGGGCTAGAGACGACCATAACTTTTTGTTAAAAACATCCAATGGACAATGACCGTGCGTCGGAAAAAAACATAACGCTCTGTCATTGTTTTCTGATTTTCACTACTGTCTGATTTTCACTACTGTCAAGCTCATGAGAGTGGCGTGGAGGAAGTGTCAAGCTCATGAGAGTGGCGTGGAGGAAGTGTCAAGCTCATGAGAGTGGCGTGGAGGAAGTGTCAAGCTCATGAGAGTGGCGTGGAGGTAGTGTCAAGCTCATGAGAGTGGCGTGGAGGAAGTGTCAAGCTCATGAGAGTGGCGTGGAGGAAGTGTCAAGCTCATAAGAGTGGCGTGGAGGAAGTGTCAAGCTCATGAGAGTGGCGTGGAGGTAGTGTCAAGCTCATGAGAGTGGCGTGGAGGAAGTGTCAAGCTCATGAGAGTGGCGTGAAGGAAGTGTCAAGCTCATGAGAGTGGCGTGGAGGTAGTGTCAAGCTCATGAGAGTGGCGTGGAGGTAGTGTCAAGCTCATGAGAGTGGCGTGGAGGTAGTGTCAAGCTCATGAGAGTGGCGTGGAGGTAGTGTCAAGCCTCTGAGAGTGTGCAGCTAGTTACAATTGCTTGACGGAGGTGAGGATAAATTAGACCTACCCTGCGGCCCCCCCCCCCCCCCCTCCTGTAACACATGCTCGTGGTAACACTTGCATGTTTTAAAACAACCTCCAAAATACCGACTACAACGATTATGTTGACAAAATGCGTCTATTTTACTTTGGTAAAAAGATGATTTAAAGTTTAGTATAACTAGATAAAAGTCATAATTTTGTGTCCTTGAGTCTCTGGCTTTTGATTTCGGAGTTATTATTGCTGGCAAGGCTTATCCTACAATGTTGCTTTGGTTGAGTGGCAGGAGCTACGTTTTTTAATACAGCGGGAAACTTCTTCAGTGATATTTGTTATTTATTTCGTTCATGTTACCAAGCTAGTCTAGAAGACGACGTCTGCAGGAAAAGAGAAGAGAACCTGTTGCCAGTTCCAGTAGTGCCACGACCACCGCAACACACAGACCCGCTCCGAGCACCAAGAACACTCCCTGCACCACAAACAGATGTATTAGTAACACAAAAGGATAAGCTCATATTTATTGACTTAGCTAGTAAGATTCTGTCGAATGATCACTGTGGAGGTAAGTTAAAATTAATTAAGCGATCTATGGGATATAAACGTGAATTTTAGTTAATTTGTCGCTGGAGGAGAAATATTATTTTGGTCAAAAAGTATCTGGTCTAACATTGTAAATTATAGTTAAATAGTCACTGTGAAAGAAAGGAAAGCTGTCCCTTGTACGAAGAAGTAACAAATATTTATTTATATCTGGGGCAGAAAGTTTAAATTTTGTTAAAGGGTCTTAAGCCAAAAAGTTAACTTTAATGAAGTGATCACTGAGACAAAAATGAGAGTTATGATCTTTTAAAACAAGCATCCAATTAACATTTTAATCCAAATACATAATTAGCAATTAGTTAATTATATGCAAAACTTTATCAATCAAGCCCTTCACATCGGGTTCTTGTTTGAGAACCAAACAATATTTTCTTATTATTATCATCCTCAATACGCTTCTTCCACTATTTGATCAGGTTATATATATATATATATATATATATATATATATATATATATATATATATATATATATATATATATATATATATATATATATATATATATATATATATAACCTGATATATATATCAGGTTATATATATATAACCTGATATATATATCAGGTTATTTCCTGTTTCATTTTTTCCTCCGTGGTCTGACATTGTCACATTCTTAATCACGTGTTTATTTTCGTGATATACACACACATATATATATATATATATATATATATATATATATATATATATATATATATATATATATATATATATATATATATATATATATATATATATATATCAGGTATATATATATATATATATATATATATATATATATATATATATATATATATATATATATCCTTATCCTACAATGTTAGGTAGGTAGGAGAAAAGCACACAGAAACTGTATTGGAGGGGATCTAAACATTCCCTCTAATGCGTTATGCGTGGTTTCCTCCGAGGCTATGGGTCCCCCTTCTTCCAGCTAGAGGTGGTACTCCCTTCCATATTTTATATATATATATATATATATATATATATATATATATATATATATATATATATATATATATATATATATATATATATATATATATATATATTATTAAATATGACCGAAAAAGTAAGATTAATAATTCTAACACGAATTTTCTCAATCTTTCGTACATTTCTTTTCACTGTTGGTGGTAATTCAAAAATCAATTCTCCAAAATTCATTTTTATTTCTAGTCTGACGCGACACTGAGCGCGTTTCGTAAAACTTATTACATTTTCAAAGACTTTAGTTAACACATACACAACTGAATAGAACTTACACATCGATTTTGTTTATATCTACATTTGAGTGAGGTGGTATTTAATAAGGTATTAATTTCATCAACACAAGCCAGAACATGAAACAATGGGTATTGAATAGAAGTGATTGTAGAAAGCCTATTGGTCCATATTTCTTGATGCTTCTATATTGGAGTGGAGTCTTGAGGTGGTTAGAATATAGTTGTGCATTAATTGGCTGTTGATTGCTGGTGTTGACTTCTTGATGTGTAATGCCTCGCAAACGTCAAGCCGCCTGCTATCGATGATTTCTGTGTTGTTTACTAGGATTTCTCTGGCGATGGTTTGGTTGTGGGAAGAGATTATATGTTCCTTAATGGAGCCCTGTTGCTTATGCATCGTTAAACGCCTAGAAAGAGATGTTGTTGTCTTGCCTATATACTGGGTTTTTTGGAGCTTACAGTCCCCAAGAGGGCATTTGAAGGCATAGACGACGTTAGTCTCTTTTAAAGCGTTCTGTTTTGTGTCTGGAGAGTTTCTCATGAGTAGGCTGGCCGTTTTTCTGGTTTTATAGTAAATCGTCAGTTGTATCCTCTGATTTTTGTCTGTAGGGATAACGTTTCTATTAACAATATCTTTCAGGACCCTTTCCTCCATTTTATGAGCTGTGGAAAAAAAGTTCCTGTAAAATAGTCTAATAGGGGGTATAGGTGTTGTGTTGGTTGTCTCTTCAGAGGTTGCATGGCGTTTCACTTTCCTTCTTATGATGTCTTCGACGAAACCATTGGAGAATCCGTTGTTGACTAGGACCTGCCTTACCCTACAGAGTTCTTCAGTCTACTTGCTTCCATTCTGAGCTGTGGCTGAGAGCACGGTCGACATATGCGTTAACAACACTCCTCTTGTACCTATCTGGGCAGTCGCTTTTGGCATTTAGGCACATTCCTATGTTCGTTTCCTTAGTGTAGACTACAGTGTGGAAACCTCCGCTCTTTTCCATGACTGTTACATCTAGAAAGGGCAGCTTCCCATCCTTTTCCATCTCGTAAGTGAAACGCAGCACGGAACTCCGCTCAAATGCCTCCTTCAACTCCTGCAGATGTCTGACATTAGGTACCTGTGTAAAAATGTCGTCAACGTACCTGCAGTATATGGCCGGTTTCATGTTCATGTCGACTAAGACTTTTTGCTCGATGGTACCCATGTAGAAGTTTGCAAACAGGACACCTAGGGGAGAACCCATGGCGACCCCATCTACTTGCTTATACATGTGCCCATCCGGGCTCAAGAAGGGTGCCTCTTTAGTACAAGCTTGGAGTAGTTTCCTTAGGATATTTTCTGGTATATCAAGAGGAGTACAGGCTGGATCACGATACACTCTGTCGGCTATCATCCCGATTGTCTCGTCCACTGGTACGTTAGTGAACAGCGATTCTACGTCCAACGAGGCTCTTATTCCTGTGGCCTGTGTGCCCCGCAGTAAGTCAACAAATTCCTTTGGCGACTTCAGGCTGAAGGCGCAAGGGACATAAGGAGTCAGCAGGCAGTTGAGTCGCTTCGCTAGTCTGTACGTGGGTGTGGGTATCTGGCTAATGATTGGCCGAAGTGGGTTTCCAGGCTTGTGTGTCTTGACATTTCCATACGCATATCCAGGTTTATATTCCCCAATAATCTTTGACAGGTGGAGTCCTGATTTCTTGGCGTATATAAGGAATACGCTTGGCGCATATAAAGAATACGAATTCTTGGCGCTTGGGGAATATAAACCTGGATATGCGTATTGAAATGTCAAGACACACAAGCCTGGAAACCCACTTCGGCCAATCATTAGCCAGATACCCACACCCACGTACAGACTAGCGAAGCGACTCAACGGCCTGCTGACTCCTTATGTCCCTTGCGCCTTCAGCCTGAAGTTGCCAAAGGAATTTGTTGACTTACTGCGGGGCACACGGGCCACAGGAATAAGAGCCTCGTTGGACGTAGAATCGTTGTTCACTAACGATAGCCGACAGAGTGTATCGTGATCCAGCCTGTACTCCTCTTGACATACCAGAAAATATCCTAAGGAAACTACTCCAAGCTTGTACTAAAGAGGCACCCTTCTTGAGCCCAGATGGGCACATGTATAAGCAAGTAGATGGGGTCGCCATGGGTTCTCCCCTAGGTGTCCTGTTTGCAAACTTCTACATGGGTACCATCGAGCAAAAAGTCTTAGTCGACATGAACATGAAACCGGCCATATACTGCAGGTACGTTGATGACATTTTTACACAGGTACCTAATGTCAGACATCTGCAGGAGTTGAAGGAGGCATTTGAGCGGAGTTCCGTGCTGCTTTTCACTTACGAGATGGAAAAGGATGGGAAGCTGCCCTTTCTAGATGTAACAGTCATGGAAAAGAGCGGAGGTTTCCACACTGCAGTCTACACTAAGGAAACGAACATAGGAATGTGCCTAAATGCCAAAAGCGACTGCCCAGATAGGTACAAGAGGAGTGTTGTTAACGCATATGTCGACCGTGCTCTCAGCCACAGCTCAGAATGGAAGCAAGTCGACTGAAGAACTCTGTAGGGTAAGGCAGGTCCTAGTCAACAACGGATTCTCCAATGGTTTCGTCGAAGACATCATAAGAAGGAAAGTGAAACGCCATGCAACCTCTGAAGAGACAACCAACACAACACCTATACCCCCTATTAGACTATTTTACAGGAACTTCTTTTCCACAGCTCATAAAATGGAGGAAAGGGTCCTGAAAGATATTGTTAATAGAAACGTTATCCCTACAGACAAAATTCAAAGGATACAACTGACGATTTACTATAAAACCAGAAAAATGGCCAGCTTACTCATGAGAAACTCTCCAGACACAAAACAGAACGCTTTAAAAGAGACTAACGTCGTCTATGCCTTCAAATGCCCTCTTGGGGACTGTAAGCTCCAAAAAACCCAGTATATAGGCAAGACAACAACATCTCTTTCTAGGCGTTTAACGATGCATAAGCAACAGGGCTCCATTAAGGAACATATAATCTCTTCCCACAACCAAACTATCGCCAGAGAAATCCTAGTAAACAACACAGAAATCATCGATAGATACAGCGACAGCAGGCGGCTTGACGTTTGCGAGGCATTACACATCAAGAAGTGAACACCAGCAATCAACAGCCAATTAATGCACAACTATATTCTACCCACCTCAAGACTCCGCTCCAATATAGAAGCATCAAGAAATATGGACCAATAGGCTTTCTACAATCACTTCTATTCAATACCCATTGTTTCATGTTCTGGCTTGTGTTGATGAAATTAATACCTTATTAAATACCACCTCACCCCATCCACCTCACTCAAATGTAGATATAAACAAAATCGGAGATGTGTAAGTTCTATTCAGTTGAGTATGTGTTAACTAAAGTCTTTGAAAATGTAATAAGTTTTACGAAACGCGCTCAAGTGTCGCGTCAGACTAGAAATAAAAATGAATTTTGGAGAATTGATTTTTGAATTACCACCAACAGTGAAAAGAAATGTACGAAAGATTGAGAAAATTCGTGTTAGAATTATTAATCTTACTTTTTCGGTCATATTTAATAATATATGTCTACAGGAAAGACTGCTACCAAAATATACTAATATATATATATATATATATATATATATATATATATATATATATATATATATATATATATATATATATATGTATATATATATATAATATATATATATATATATATATATATATATATGTATATATATATATATATATATATATATATATATATATATATGGACAATGTATATATATATAAATATATATATATATATATATATATATATATATATTATATATATATATATATTATATATATATATATATATATATATATATATATATATATATATATATATATATATATATATATATATATATATATATATATATATATATATATATATATATATATATATATATATATATATATATATATATATTATTAAATATGACCGAAAAAGTAAGATTAATAATTCTAACACGAATTTTCTCAATATTTCTTATGTTTCTTTTCACTGTTGATGGTAATTGAAAAATCAATTCTCCTAAATTCATTTTTATTTCTAGTCTGACGCGACAGTTGAACGCGTTTCGTAATAACTTATTACATTTTCAAAGACTTTAGTTTACACACACACAACTATAACCTGCAAACACTAAACAGAGTTCTAATATGCTATGATTTTAAACAGCTTTCATTTTATACCCGCATTTTGGGTGAGGTGATATGTTACAACAGTTTTGGATGAGGTGAACAAAACTTTCAACACAAGACAGAACACGAAACAATGGGTATAAATTGGGTAAATTAAATGGAAGAATGGAAGTAACTGCAGAGGGCAGTAGTGCAATATGTGACTAGAACCGCGTGCGCCATCTGCCCCTGTGGCTCTCTTGAGAGCCAGCTGGGCAGGTGGCGCGCAGGTGTCTAGTCACAAAGGGTTTGGGGGGATTTTCCCAGGAAGTTTGGCGTGTGTCAGACGCGTGTGAGCGTAAGGTGTTTGGGTATGTGGTCAGGAAAGATGGGAGGTCATGTTGTTGGGGGTGTAGGAGAGTATGTGTGGTATGTGGTAGAGTGAGAAATACAAGGATATGAGTGGAATATGTGGAAAGAGTAGTTAAATATGTATGTGTGTTTGCCGTAGACTTAATCCTGTGTGTAGATAATAGTTTTGATGATAGTAAGTAAGCTATGTAGAGGCTGTGTGTAGGTGTGAGGGATCCCAACATAGGTGGATATGTTGTTTGGGGTGGGGGATGGGTGAGGGAGGGGTGGGGGAAGGGGAGCTTCCCCTCGGCGTGAGAGTGCTTAGGGGCCATTTGTGGTTTTGACATCCATTATTTTCTTGAAGCTATGCTCACAGCCGGAAGTGGGTAGGAGGAGGGTAGGAGAGAGCAGAGTCCAGGAGGAGGGATGTGGTCCATTTGCCTTAATGGCTTTTCGATGTCTTCAGAGTAGTCTTGGAGATGTTCACCCCAGCATGGCTCTCCCTCCACTGTGATTCGTTAAGGAGAGGTGACGTTCTTACTTCCGCTGGCAGGCCATCACCTGCCAACCATCAATCACTTCTTATTTGACCGGGATCGTTTCCCTCCCCTCACACACAAACGCGCACGTTAGTTCACTGCGAGTCTTCATTCGCTACACACACTCACCATACAGCTCCGCGTCATGGAAAGACGAACCTCAACAGCCTGCATGAAATGCGGAGTGTTTTATATTCCATGACCAAATCAACTATATCGACTGCAATGCGCAAGCTGTGAAAAACCACCCCTAGGCCATTACGACATCAAATGCAAGCGATGTCAGCAGATTTTCTGTGATAACCGTGAGTGTTATTCTTATTTAATATTCCACAGTTCATTTTATGGCATCCACAGGTGAAATATCGCGTGTGTAAACTATCATCTCTCTTATAGTGTGAGAATATTTACTCTTTCTGGGCTATTACATTCCACACAGTTAAATATGTTCTTTCTATATTTCAGTTTACAAAACCGTGAAGTATCCTTATTGCTCACCTGCCCCGCGAGGAGGTCATCGCCGGAATGAAACTTCTCATAAACGTAGGTAACATATAAATATACTTCTCGTATCTGTATTACATCCAGTTGCAAGCGAACACACATGCATAATAAACATATTTTCCCCATTCACCCATGTTGAATATCATTTTGTTCCATTTCAGGTTATAATCCATACCTCAATCGATGGAGGGAGCAGATAGACGTCATCGAGTCTGTATCCCATCCGTCCCACACTGAGCTAAGGAGAGCAGATCTCACTTGCGGGCACCCCCCGCCCCTTCAACAAGGGCGGCAGCACCGCCAGATGGAGGGCTACGTGACAATATCACGCCCAGTTAACATAACGTTAAGGATTCATAGCCTCACACCTGCTCAACCCCCTCACCAGGACATAAGTAAGTTAATACTGTCTTATTTCAGTCTATTTCCTAAACATATTAATTCCCACTAGTCTGTTCCCTCACCTCAAAATATAAATATATATATATGTTTTCATTCTTTCTAGAGATAATATGTTTTTCTTTTTTACAGATGACACACCACTGTGCATAGATTTGGCATCCAGCAGCGCTGAGAGCGGCAGTGAGAGTGACACACCCAACTCAGCAGAGTGGACATTACCCATATCAGGCTCTCACCCCTCAACTCACAGGGAGGGGAGGGCTCGTTCACGTGCTCACTCAACCCCCCGTTCCTCCCCCAGCCCCATACCCCAATCAATCAGCGACGGCTACAGCAGCAGCAGCAGCGACAGCTACAGCAGCAGCAACAGCAGCAGCAGCAGCAGCAGCAGCAGGAGCAGTGGTGAGAACACTACCGTTACCAACAGCATCACAGACCGTGAGAATAGCCTTGACTCAGACGACAGCTCAGCAGACCTTGACCTTGACTCGTCAGTGTCTGTCAGTTCTGACTGGTTAGCACCGTCTGGCGTAATAGCTGACCGTGCAGTGTCGCCCATTCATCTGGGAGGGGGGACTATCACCACCCCCCACCCCCCCTAGCCCTCTCCCATCACCCCCACCACCTCTCTCTCCCTCTCCCCCACCTGCCCTAGAAATTCAACCTCAGCTACTGGATCGAATTGATAACTATAATGGCGGTTATGTTCGGCTTTCATTCTCCATACCAGAACATGTTAACACCTCCCCAGGACTGTATCTGAGAACATACAGTGATTTTTTCATTAATGAGATACGCGCCCTTTTCTCTCCACAACACCCATCACTCCTAATTTACCCAGACATCACTCTAATTGTGCGGAATTTAAATGTACAACAAGACGGGGAGGAGGAGGATAATCTATTGGATCCTATAAATAACGATGGCTTTCCCAAACGGTGTGAGTGGCGAAGAATAACTCTAGAGGAGGTAGACACTCTTATTGATTTTTGGGCTGACGAATTGACAGGGAAAATATCCCAGTACCTTGAAGAGAGGGAGGGCTCCAATGTCTTGGTTGAGCGGCTCACAGGGTTTTACATTAACTGTGGTCAGATTGAACACCCAATAAGATTAGGCTCGCATGTAGACTATCCTAAAGGCTTGCGTGGAAAAAAATTCGTTTTCAATCCAGAGGGAGAGGCTGATATTTGCCTTATGCAGTGTGTTGCAGCTTATAAATGTTTAGCTAAGGGGATGCATCTAGATAATATTCGCGCTAGATCTGTGAATGCTAGTTGATGTCTCAGACACATTAATTGGCCAGCAGATGTCAATTCTGCAGTAACATTCGAGGATATTCACAAGGTAGAGAAAATTAATAAAGTCAGTATATTCATCTATTCACTAAAAAAAGAGATGAAAATGCTAGACGACAACGACACTACATTACACTAGCTAGGAAGGGAAGAGGGGGATATACAGATGTCATACCATTGCTGATGTTGGAAGCTCAACACTTAGTATTAATTAAGGATTTCAACCAATATGTACGTAATATGCGAGGTCATGGAGATCTAATCCCAAGTCATCACAGCTTTTGTCATTGTTGTATGATATCACTCCCAGCAGATAGCATGCAGAGTCATGAAAGTACATGCAAAGTACATCAGACTCTCAAATTCTACCCACCAGAGAGGAAGATTACTTTCCGTAACTATGGACGGGGATATGGTCCTAGTCACACGTGCTTTTATGACTTTGAGTGCATGTTAGACTGCTCGAACCCTAAGGGAATGATAGAAACACGTCACAACGCAGTGGCGTATGCGTACATCATCATTGACAGACAGATGAATATTGTTGAGAAAGATACTTATTTGGGTAAAGATGCGGGCAACCACTTTGTAACCACGCTAGAAGCGTCATGGGCTAGAATCAAGAAGGGGTTAGTATCCTATGAACTTCACATGTCGCAGCAACAACAGGCAATATTTGAGACAAAAACTGCCTGTGAACTCTGTGATGAACCTTTTAACAGAGAAGATGTAATCAAAGTCCGTCATCACGACCACACAGTAAGATTCCACAATTATCAAGCAGCTTACTGTGATAGATGTAATTTGCAGTGTGTAAATTCATACAAGTTCCTATACACTTTTTCACACAACGCTTCCTATGATTTAGGAGTAATCCTAAACGAGATGAGAGATAGACCAGGAAGTGAAATAGATATATTAGCTAAGGATGGATTTAAATTTATGAAAGTTGATGTGAACAACTTAAGATTTTTGGATAGTTTAGCCCTTCTCAACGGCTCGCTAGGAAGAATAGCCAAGGATCATATTGATAGTGGGAAACCTACCACATTCACTTTGGCTATGTTAAAAGGTGTAAATATAGCAGCCATCCCAAAACTGCTCAAGGGTAAACAATCATTCTGCCATGATTATTTATCCTCTATGTCTGTGTTAGATGAACCACGCCTTCCTTCTCGTGATAAGTTTTACAATACACTAAAAGACGAAGAGTTGTCAGAAAAAGATTATAAACAAGCCTTAGAAATTTTTGATTTGGCTAAATGTCGCAACATAGGGGAGTATCTGCTCCTTTACCTCAAAGTGGACACAGGATTGCTAACTGATGTGTTCACAGTCTGGCGAGATACCATGCTTGCTCTCTACAAATTAGATATTTCCCACTACATTTCTTTACCCTCATTTGCTTGGGATGCATTCTTGCTTAAATCGAAAGTTGAACTTGATGTTGTGTCAGACCCATTGTTATATGATTTACTTCGTCGGAATCTCCGAGGTGGGTTCACCAGTGTGACGAGACAGTACACGAATGTGGAGAACCAGCATACAGGCTTAGATCTAGGGGAAGATAGTAGCTACATCATTTATTTAGATTTTAATAGTCTTTACGGGGCGTGTATGACTGAACTGCTCCCTCGTGGCGGGATCCGGAAACTGACACACAATGAGCGTGACGTGCTGCTAGAGCGAGGCTTGGAGAATATCCCATGTGATGGGTCCAAGGGATATTGGGTGTTGTGTGATACACTGCAGGTCCGACCTGAGGTAGCTAGGTATACAGATGAACTGCCCCTTGTTCTTTCACATACTTGCATTACTGAGGATCACATTTCACCCTACAGTAAGAATATTCTTACAGAAGAAAGTTGCGGTCTGCCTAAAAACAACACTAAATTAATTGCTTCTCACCTTCCTCAGAAAGACTACCTCGTTAGTCTGGACTTGTTACAGTTGCTCATGCGCATTGGATTAGAAGTAGCTAAAGTTCATGACATCTACGAATTCGAGCAGGAGAGCTACCTTAAAGACTTCATTGAAACCAATGTTCGTGAACGTGCCAGTACCAAATGCGCGATAAAAAAAGGCTTTCAAACTCGTATCAAACTCTATATATGGAAAGAGTCTCACAGATGTATCTAAATATGGGAACAAACACTATTTGGTCACAGATCGTAGACATTTCCTGAAACATGCTCGAAACCCGTTCTTCAAGCGGAGTCTTTTGTTAAGTAAGGATCGTGTGATATGTACTATCAAGCAGAAGTCTCTCCTAGTCAACACTCCTACGTATCTGGGTTATCATATACTTCAAATTGCTAAGAGGCGTCTCTATGAGTTCTGGTATGATGTTGTCAAACCTGCGTATGGGGATAAAGCGAGTCTGTTATATACAGACACAGACTCTTTTATCATTAAACTTGACTGTCAGGATGTGTTTGAAGAGTTGAATAAGTCTCCTCTCTTCGACTGTATGGATTTTAGTAATTTTAATGACACACATCCATCCTACTCTAAAGCGCGAGAAGGTGAACTAGGATTGCTCAAGTCTGAAATAGGTTCTAAGATTATTAACCAGTTAATTGCTCTCAGACCTAAAACATATTCGTTCACCACACATGATGGGGAGCACACTTGTAAGTGTAAGGGCGTACCATACCACCTACAAGAGAAACTCTCACACGAGCCGTTTCAGCACACTCTTGAAACAAACACTTCAATCAGGTATGTGTCGAGATCTATACGCAACGTGCAAGGAAAGATTTGTACATGTCGCAGTACCTGCAGAGGATTGTCAGCATTTGACGATAAACGTTACATTTTAAGCCCCACACAGTCCCTAGCGTATGGTCATCCTGATATTCCCAATAACAATGATGATGAGATGGATGTAGAAGTGGGAGAGAAGGAGATGGAAGAAGTGTTTATGGAGGAGGAAGTAGAGCAAGCACAGAGACTCTACCCAATATTCCGCCCCTGGAGCAAACGCGATGCTATAGCTCAGAAACTATTCAACCCTCACTAGATTTTATGTTGTACAATTGTTAGTTAGTATTAAGATGGATGCCCCATATGACTAGAACTATTTATACTAAATGAATAGGATGTTTAATATTATTGTTTGTGAACTGTAAGAACTATGATTAGTTTTAAAAATAGAATGTTTAATATTATTGTTTGTGAACTGTAAGAACTATGATTAGTTTTAAAAATGTTGTTGCTGTACATAAAATATGTGAATAAACACCTGTAAATGACTGTTTGTATAAATACCACCACATTTCCTTAGTTTTTAGCAGTCTTAACGAAGCATTAATCATGGACAGTTCCTATGATATAATCCATGAGGAACATCTAGATATTTTCAGAGAACCATCTCGTGTTATTATTGCTGGTTATTCAAACAGCGGAAAATCCTACTTGTGCAGTAAACTTGTAAGGAAGTATCAACACAAGTTCTCCTCAATAATCATATGCGGAGGAGGTTACTCTGAATTACGATCAGATCCACAAATTAAAGGGAAGCTGATCGAGCATTCAACCATTATTGATCCTGTGGAAGAGCGAGTGGATAATGACACGCATATCTTAGTAATCTATGATGACCTTTTTACAGAGTCTGCGAATTCAAAAATCGTATCAGACATGTTTACTAGGGGGCGACATTTCATGGTTTCCGTCATATTGATTACTCAAAATATATTTTTTCCTGGTAAATTGTGAGGGATCTAGATGATCCCTCAGCTAGTTTTTCCTAGTTTCTAGATTAGGCTAGGCACTCTAGAAACTGAAGCTTTCAAAATAACATATGCTTGTTGGGTGTTGAATGAAAGCTTGTGTTACGAACTATCACTTGAGAGTAGTTAGAAGTCTGTGATTGCTCTGTAGAGAGAATTACAGAGATTTTCCTGTTTCTGTGAAATAGGATGGGAATTGAGAGTGAAGTGATGTAGGGAGGTACTTGACTCTCCCAACGGTTTTACAGGGGGAGGGGAGAGAGAGTGGAGTGAATGTTGCCCCCCCACATGGGAGACAATAAGCCACTGTCTTTTTAGGCCTCACCCTCCTTGTGACGTCACAGGACGCCCGAGGGTGATGGAGAGAGGTGATTGGGCCCGGCACGTGTGGTCCAAGCCTAGTTTTGGCGCGAACAACTATGATTGGGAGCGGCATGAGGGAGCCGTGCCGGCTAGAAACTGATTGGTCTAGGCATTGTAGGGAGGAGGTATGGGCATCTTGAGTTCCCTTAGCCCGCCAAATCTTCAGTTTGAATTGGGCGGCCAGGGAAGGAAGGCGTGTTTGGTGGAGGTGGCACCCAGCCACCTCCACCCCCTGTTAATCGCTTCTGTCGTCCAAATTACTCGATTGATGGCACTCCTGCCATCAGGGGTTGTGGCAAGGCCCAATTAAGGAAATTGGGGCCAGGGATTTACGGAAGAAACAGTAAAAAGCTAAGAGACAGTTGACTGTGTGAACGCATGAGGCAGGCTGGCAGAGCCTCATGGTGTAACAGGTGTGTCGAGTATCCTGTCTAGTGGCAATGGACAATTGATGTTGGGCAGTGTACGCGTATGTGATATTACAGGCCCATGTTGGACTTTGCATTCCGCCAGGCTGCGTCAGTATGGGGACGCCGCCGGCCATTGTCACCACAGTGTAGAGCAAGGCAGGCTCAGCCGTGAGGGTACTCCTGTGGGCGGCACCCATGTGCGCGCCCGCCCGCGGGTGGAGGCCACCCACCCAGGCCAAACCCCACCCCGCGCACCAGCTCAGCCCGGGTGGGGTGCTGTGACGTCACGCGCTACCCGTAGCTACCCCCTTAGGGCCACGAGGTGGCCACATGCCTTGGCCACATGCCTTGGCCACTTTTCCGGGACAGCCTAGGGCCACATCTTGTCGACGCATGAGGAGCAAGCCAGCTAAGTGTGTCAGCTAGTGTGGTAGTAACTTTGGTAATGAGGAAAAATAAGGGAAAGAAGGCAGTAGAAAGGAGCCGTGAGCACAATAAAAGTGTGTTACAGTGAGGAAGCAGCTGAGAGACAGCTGTCTGTACTGTCGTCCAGGTGACTGGTTGGGATGTAACTGGAGATGGATGTTGTACACGGTACCACACAAGTAGTTATATATATATATATATATATATATATATATATATATATATATATATATATATATATATATATATATATATATATATATATATATATATATATATATATATATATATATATATATATAGCCTGTCGATTCTATATAATCGTTCAGGCTGGATTAATGCCATAGAGTACCGTAAAATTATAATCATTAGAGGTAGGCAGGGATGTCAGTGGGGACTCCTGAAGTCTGTGTAGGTAAATGCACACTACTTGGTGATATAATTTTCATTGATTATGTGAATGCCATTTCTATGTGTTCATTTGCATGTTTATGTACTGTGTTGTGTGGTAAGTCAGTAGGTGTGATTGCTGACTGATTGCCTAATGATGTCATTAGCATGTGGCGTATGCTGACGGCATCATTATGTTGCAGGTTTCGCAGTATTGTTTCAGTTTATACAATATTATTGCCCCAGGAACTGTGTTGAGGGTTTAAGGGACCTCTAGGATTATTCAGGGGAATTTTCAGTACTTAATGAGAGCAGGCAATTGATGGGTTAATTGCCTGGCTGAGGTATGTGTGTGTTCATAGTATTCCTTTGCAATCGGGTGCAAGTAAAAGAGGAGGGGCAGTAATATTAGTATACTTGTGTGTGTTGCACAACCGTGTGTTTTATTGTGTGGGCACAGTAATTAGCGAGTTGCAGTAGCCGCAACCATATGTGGGCAGTGCTGTTATGATGTTGCATGCCATTGTAGTGTGACCTATGTAACGCTGGGGTTACTTTGTTTCTTTAAGTTATGTTGAGGACTTAAGGATTCAGTGAGTTAATTAAGGGGTAATTAACTGGATAAGGGGTGCACACTTAGTATTGTGGAGTGAGTGAGGGCTGTTAGGAAAGAACAGTGTTGAGCGAGAATGAGATACGTCTCGGGAGCAATTAATTGTCCATGTGACAATTAATTGACCACTCTAGCTAATTATGTAATTAGCCTTCTCATCATGAATTCACGTAGTGGGAGAGGTTCTGTCAGAGTCTGTCAGTACTTGTGTTAACGTAATATGCTCGAGACTAATTACCTTTCAGGGGTATAGCAATTAGTGGCTCATGTTAATTAGTGGAGTAATTAACATTGGAGAGCTCCGGTGACTCGGTAAAGCGAGGTCATGGAGCTAGCATAAATCGTTGTATTAATCATATCCTGTCTGAGGACAGTGGATTATTGACACATCTTGTTAATTAGGGTAATTAACTCCTTTCCCATGAATTCACAGTGTTTGATGAGACCTGCTTAGGCAGTGCGGAGTGAGACGTATTTCTGGATGATTAATTATCGGTCCTGGTGACAGTTAATTAATGGCTCAATAATTAGTGCCTTAATTAGGGTAATTAACACTCACTAGTAATTTTTTGACACAGACTGTGGAGAAGCTACCAAGTTAGGGTAGGCTTAGTTAACGTAACTCAATGGGGATGTAATTAGTGGTCCGTTTGACCTTAATTGAGAATTACTCACTGAATACTTGCAAGGAGTCAAGTGTGTTGTAATATATGTTGAGTTATTGTTAACAAGAGAGAGACAAGTGTTCAAGATTAACGTAGAGTATCATCATGTTGTTGTCTAGTGGGAGACAATTGTTTGTGATTACCGTGGTACTTTGTTGCTGACCGCTGCGATCAGTCAATTAACGTAATTAATCACTTCAGGCAATTTCTTTTGGTTGTTGTCTGGTGACGAGAGTAGAGTCATCTAGGGATCTGTGGAGCTGTGTCCCAGAATCCCGCCTTGCCTGTCTGTGTATCGGGTTACAACAGGGCAACTTCTTTAGTGGGAGTTGCAAAGAGTGTTCACACGGGGTTGTGATAGGGGGGAGTCACTGTTGGACTCCCGCCTAGTTACATGGGTCTCTCCTGGGGGGCGGGAGGACCCCTAAGTTTGTGATTATAGTAGCTGTCAGGGAAACCGAGACACTATTGATTGCCTGCTTGTGTCTTTGTTTCAGTGGATCCTTCATTTGTTCAGTTAGTTCATGTTGTCAGCCCAAAGTGTCAGCAAGATGGAGCCTGCTGTCACTTCTCGAGGGGCTGTTGAATAGCTGTGTTGCAAAGGCCACTTGATGTACAGTAACGTAACCATTCGCTGTGGTGTAACTTAGTGTGTGATATTTTTCTTTGTTTTGCAATATTGCGTCATCAGTGGGCACACCTGTGTTCAGGTTAGTTCAGTATGCAGCCTCACAGCAAGGGTTGCTATTTAGCTGTTTGTTATCGTGCCACTGGATTGACATTAACGTAATGTAAACTCGGTAATGTAGTAGTTAGTCTCTTGTTATTAATAAATTGTTATGTTGTAGAAAACAGTCTTTGATGTCAACCCTTCAACCATATTATTCCACCATATTTCTGCATATTATTAAATGTTGATGTGATCTTGATAAGGCGGCTGTTCTTGGGAATTCGAATTCCAATTCATAGCGCCACTTCAAATATAAAAATTTTATTGTGAGAACCCGTCGGTTACCCTTTATTAGTTTTAACGTCCTGTTTAACTTGGAGGAGCCAGCGGCCTATTGTGGACAGGTTTTTACCCTTGGTGGTGGAGGCCTGGCGGTTTGCTCCCGCTTTTCCTTTTTCTACTGGACTCATGCTTAACTGCCATTAGCAGACTTTAAACTTGTAGTCCACCTCTTAAGGGAGGTAGGCGTAGAGAAAAATCTCACATAAATATTCGAGGAATATTAGTTTAAATGCTTCTCATTTCATATTGGTTAAATCACGAGACCTCTCACAAATTGAAACACTCGGACGACAAATATTTAGGAAACAGGATTCAAAGAAATTTGTAGAGTTATATAATCAAGTTATTAGCCAACCCTACGGCTATTTGCTAGTAGATCTGGGCTCGAACACTCTCTCTACGATAACATTACGCGGTAATATTGTTCACGAACCGCCCTATGAGATAGTTTACCAATGGTGAGCAAGAAAGATGTACTGGAACGAGTATATAACGACCCCTCATCTAGCGGGGGGCTTGGAGGGGTACAGAGATTGTATAAGGCCGCCAAATTAATTAACTCTAGTATAACTCTAGCCGATGTAAAGGACTATCTGAAAAGCTCTGACTCCTATACGTTGCATTATTTACAACCACATAAATTCCCTCGGCGTCGGGTGTTAAGCCCTAAACCGCGACTATTTCAAGCTATAGACTTGGCCGAGATGAGTTTATTGGACAAACATAATGACGGAGTGAAATATTTACTCGTATGTGTAGATATTTTCTCCAGGTACGCCCAAGTAGTACCCTTACACGCCAAGGATGGGAAAAGTACCAATAAAGCTTTGGCTTTAATTCTAGATTCACCTCATTCTCAGGGAGTGCGCAAAATTAATTCTGATCGAGGTGGAGAATTTTATAACGCCACTATGAAAAAAATGCTGGCAACAAGGAAAGTACAGTTATATAGTGTATTTTCTCAGGAAACTAAAGCTTCAATCGCTGAGCGGTTCATACGTACTTTAAAAGGCAAACTTTACAAGTTTATGACGGCTCACAACACTTTAAAATACATGCAGGCTCTACCAGATATTGTGAAAATATATAATTTAACCCCACACAGAGGATTGAAGGGGAAGACACCAACGGAGGTGCACGCTCTATCCCCGCCCAGCGAACACGCCAAACAATTTGATTTAATGTATAAAAGCCCGAGCAAATCAAAGAGAACTGTCATTCCTCGATTGAGTGTTGGTGATACAGTACGCATCACTCTACCTGATCGCATTTCCAAGTTTAAGAAAGGGTTTAAGCAACAGAACACCCGAGAGATATTTACAGTTACACGTATTGATCGGAGACAACACATCCCTTTATACTTTCTAAAAGATCTGAATGGGGAAGAAATTGATGGTGGCTTCTATAAACAAGAATTAACACCCGCACATTTACCTGAAACCTTTAATATTGAAAAGGTATTGGGACAATGCAGAGTCTCTGGCAAGCTTCAGTATAAAGTTAGATACGCAGGTTATGATCGATCATTCGATCAATGGATTGATGCTGCTGAGATATTACATTTATAATGAAGAAGCCTTTAGTTTACAAATACAAGGAATTGATCCAACTATTATCAAAACTTCAGTATTCCTCGAGAAAACAGTTGATTGAAAAATTGAAGAAACCTCATATAAATTGTTTATCAGAAATTTTTAATAACTTTAAAAAAAAAAAATTGCCCGTGCCTGACAAGGGCGTTAAAAAGTTGAAAAAATATAAATTGCTTATTCGGTCACTAGCCTGTAAGAAACCTTCTGTGTCAACTAAGAAACGGATATTAACCAGCAAACGAGGAGGGAGTATTTTATCTATTTCTTTACCGATTGCAGCTAGTTTAATTACAAGGTTGTTCAGTAAGTAAAGTAAAATGAAAGCCTTTTACCTCGTACCGCGTAAAATAGTGGACAACCGGAAAGCTGCACACAGCCCTGCTTACCCCACTGTGAAAGCTGTTGCTCAACATCTTACGGTCAAACCACCACCTCCTCCTCAGTTGCATACCAACCCATCCATAAAACATTTAATAGATTTGAAGTTGAAAGTGCGAGATCATGAATATGCAAGATCCTTGCTAAACCATTATGATGCTACTGGAATCGTTCGTTGGGATCTGAATGGAAATGTATTGGCTCCAGTATCTGGCATACATATAATTAACAACATTATACATAAAATGACTGTGCTTAAATCTGTTTTTTTACCGGATAAACTGCCCATTGCTCAACTGTTTTTCACACTAACATCTACACCACGAGATTTATTCCGTAATACTACGGCAAGCAGTCAAGTGTATGAGGCTCCATCTGTTAAGAGAAAGGCAACTGCAAAGATTGATCCTCACAGTAAAAGGAATGCTTCCTGGATCGTATATTAACAGGTGAGTGTATATAAATGAGCGTGTAATGTGTAGCTGACCTTACTAGGCAAAAAGCAGTCTAAGGAGATAGAGCGATGGACACTCACGTGATATACGCCACCAGCGTATCAGATACGCATTTATTCCCGAATAACATCCCCGCATCTTTCCAAAATCGATTGTTTAACCAGCTAGAATTAGATCCCAGGAGGAGTTATGAAATGTGTCTACAAAAATTACTCTTCCCCACTTCCCATTACGTTATTAAGCGTGATAATCCTGAGGCATATATACTTGTAGGCGTTACGTATGAGAAGGTGGGTGAGGGGAAATACATGCATTCAAAGCATTTATTATCATCTGATGTTTTAGCCGGAACTATAAAAGAAATTAATACCACGATTAATACAGAAATAGAGGCCATATTTTCAAGTAATGCTAAACTGAGTTTTTTAGGAAAGTCATTAAAACAATTTTCAGCTAAATATGGAACGCATTTTATTAAATATGATTCTTCCTCCAATCGAAACAAGTTCACTACTGTGATTAGTGATGAGAATATTAGCTCTGCAACGGGGCATAAAAACATCAGTAGAGTTACATTATCATTTGGAACCGCTTTTGGGAAAGTGTTGGGCGTAGTTCCAGAAATAGAATATGACTTATTCGCAAAACGTCAGTACGCCTCGAGTGTAGTTAACACATGTCTATTCCAGCCAATGCCTAGAGGAGGAGTTGATATTCTGTGTGTTTATTGCGATAAAATCTCTTCTACTAGATATGGAAACCAGTCTGTAAATATTTTGGATGTAATCTCCCTAAATGGAAGTGATAATAGCAACAATAAAAAACTATATGTGCGTCTTAACACCAACATGATAGACAGCGTCAGCATCACTATTAGGGATCAAGATGGTAACCCAATACATTTTGATGAACGTGGGTGCACCATAGCAGTCTTGCATGTACGTCCCGTTGCAGGAGGTATATAACACCAACGCTTTCCCGCCACTCCTCATTCGTCTGAAACAAGCGGAGAAATGTGTGTCCACTTTATTCCTCCCTCTGTTGAGGAATTATACATTCTGTTAACCCCTCCTAGAGGTGGGGGGACTGATGATATACGGATTTTCAACAGCAGTAGGCGTTATACGCGAGGAGGAGGAATATTTTCCTTTTTAAGCGGGATAGCGCGTCGAGCAGCACCCTTTATCATGAGAACACTGGCTCCGGCTGCGCTTAGCTTGGGGCAGAACGTACTAGACGACATTAATAATGACAAACAAACTTTCAAACAATCTCTTAAGAAACGCGGAGTTTAAACATTGAAAGGAGTGGGGAAGCAAATGATAGGCGGAAGAGTGCAGAAAAAGAATAAACAAACAAAAAAATTAGTAAACATCAAACGTTTTACTAAAGCGAAATATAATGATGTGTTGTCATAACTTCTTCTCACTCGGCTGGTGTTGTCTAAAGCGCGAACATGGCCGGATATAACGCTCATGACCTCCAGGTGCCATTAGAACATTATACCGCCGCAGTTAGTGAAGCCTTTCCTAAAGTATTTTCCCCTCGATTGGTAGAATCAACAATTGCAAGCAGACAAACGGTGGATGTATTACCTGTGAATTCTAGGGTCAATAATAAGTTTACAGACACCTATCTGGAATTCATCATCAAGGGAGTGAATGGTCAACTGGTGGATTTATCATCTATAGCTTTGGAGTTGTCTATTGATCTAACCGAAGAAGATGGAATAACGCCTTTAGGAGACTGCTAAAAACGTTTCGTTGGTGAATGGATTATCGCAAACTCTATTCAAATCCGCTATTGTGTATTTAAACGAAACAGTAGTTGAAACCAGCTCATTATTCTCATTCTGGTCGTACGTAAAGTTATTATCTACGATTTCTGGGTGTAAGGCTAACCGCTATGATAAACTGTCACAGTTTTTTAACCGTGTCGATACTGGTAAAATTGAAGCTGGTTATTTCACTAACGCTTCGGCTGGTGAGAAGCAACGGATGACTGATATGAAAACGAGTGGCGTGAATACTTGTTTTAAACTAATGCTGGATGTCACATCAGTTAGTGAATACGTTTTGGATAATGTGGACATCAGGGTGCGGCTCGAACTTCAACCTGATAAGTGGCTTATACTCAGCGATAATGAACACGCTAATTTTAAATACAATATCAAGTCTACACGTCTATGGGTGGATCGGGTATTGCCGTACCCTGAAGGATTAGTTGCCGTTAATAAGGCCATGGTGCAGAACAACTCTCCTATTACGTATACTTTTAATAAAACTTTATACAAAACGTATATATTGGGCACAGGTCAGCGCTCGATAACAATGGACCAACCGTTGGGGACTGTTATACCAGAACATTTATATATGATCATCCTTGATATGGAGGCAGTGTCTGGTGCATATAATCGCAACCCGCTTTATTTGGAAAACTGCGAGCTTAGTAAAGTATTAATATCGCAGAATAGCACTAATATTGTCAATATTGGGTGTGACTTCCCTCATAACTGCGCCAAGTTGTATTACACTGCATTACAAGCCTTAGGCTTTGATAAAGACAATATATTGTCTTATGATACATATGTGAATGGTGGAACCATACTGGCCTTTAATTTACAACCTGAGGATATAGATGACACCATCCCGATTGAAAAAAAGTGGTAATTTGTGGATCGCTTTGGAATTTAAACGCGGTGTGGCTAGAAATAAAGTCATTCTAGTTTACGGGTCTACAACAGGTGTGATCAGCATTAACGCTGATCGTAGCGTTATTTGCGATATGCGAGGATAAAATACTAATATGAATTGTTTGGAAATAAATGAGGCTATTAGAAGTAATTTAGGTGATAAGGTAGACTATCTAGGATGTTTCCTAGCTGATGACATAAGGAAAATACTGACAAAAATACATAAAAAAAGACCTGTGGTGTTCATAATTAGCACTCTGGAGTCTGGTTCTCGTAATAAAATGGGGCATTGGATAACATTCTATGTAAATAAGGATGAAGGTAGAAGCGAGATAGTTATACTAGACAGCTACGCCAATCCTGCAATAGGATCTTATTCAAGATATTTCGAAGAGTTTATGTTCTACTTCCAAGACTATACCCTATATATTATGAAGAAAAGGATTCAATCCTTGAATAGTTACTTCTGTGGGAATTACGCCGTTTATTTTGCCTATCATTTTTCCAGGCTAGGCTTAGAGGCAGCCCTGCTTCACTTTGATGAAGCATTTAAATATGGTCAATTTCGCAAGAATGATGAAAAAGTGTTGAAATTCAGTTATGCTCAGATGAAAATGCCTGTGTGTAAGCAAACATTCTGCTTAAACGGTACTGATGCTGAGTGTGAAACGTTGTGTGACGAAGTTGGCTAGAATGATCGTGCAGTGAGTAATACTTTATGTTAGGATTGAATGACGAACATAATTACGTCTGTATTTATGTTTATAACATTGACAACAACAACAAAAACTTATAACCTTTTTCCCCTTTCTACAGATTGACTGGTTGCCTAGCGTGCCTGGAAGGTTCGTTGGAGTGGATGAATGACTCCCAATCTGTCTGTCTACTACCTAAACCCTTTCTACAGATTGGCTGGTTGACTAGCGTGGTGGGAAGGTTAGATGTACTGAATAAAAGCCTTTCCCCATCTGTCTGCTAGCTAAACCACCAAGAAGAAGTCTTATTATTATTATTATTATTATTATTATTATTATTATTATTATCGTTGTAAATTGCTTAAGTGTTTAATAAAAGAAATAAATTTATATATAATGTGTTTACTTTTCCCTCGTTTATTGCTCTTAAAAAAAAAAAAATGCTATTTGGGCAAAGAATGATGATGATGCTGTTGCCATGTTGGTCACATTACGATATAGCTTACACATATTAACAGAAATAATACTAAAGGCTTTGCACAGAACAATGGTTGATGGTATGGGGAGAGGAGGGATGAGGGGTGGGAGTGATTGATGGTTGGCAGGTGAGGGCCTGCTGGTGGGAGTATGAACCTCGCCCCTCCTTAACAAATCCGCAGTGGAGGGAGAGCCATGCTCGGGTGAACATCTCCAAGACTACTCTGAAGACATCGAAAAGCCATTAAGGCAAATGGACCACATCCCTCCTCCTGGACTCTGCTCTCTCCTACCCTCCTCCTCTCCCACTTCCGGCTGTGAGCATAGCTCCAAGAAAATAATGGATGTCAAAACCACAAATGGCCCCTAAGCACTCTCACGCCAAGGAGAAGCCCCTTCACCCTTCCAACACCCCTCCCTCACCCCTCCCCCACCCCAAACAACATATCCACCTATGTTGGGATCTCTCACACCTACACACAGCCTCTACATAGCTTACTTACTATCATCAAAACTATTATCTACACACAGGATTAAGTCTACGGCAAACACACATACATATTTAACTACTCTTTCCACATATTCCACTCATATCCTTGTATTTCTCACTCTACCACATACCACACATACTCTCCTACACCCCCAACAACATGACCTCCCATCTTTCCTGACCACATACCCAAACACCTTACGCTCACACGCGTCCGACACACGCCAAACTTCCTGGGAAAATCCCCCCAAACCCTTTGTGACTAGACACCTGCGCGCCACCTGCCCAGCTGGCTCTCAAGAGAGCCACCTGGGCAGATGGCGCGCGCGGTTCTAGTCACATATTACACTACTGAGGGCCTATTGGCCCATATTTCTTGATGCTTCTATATTGGTGCGGAGTCTTGAAATGGTTAGAATATAGTTGTGCATTAATTGGCAGTTGATTGCTGGTGTTGACTTCCTAATGTGTAGTGCCTCGCAGATATCAAGCCGCCTGCTATCGCTGTATCTATTGATGATTTCCATGTTTTTTGTTAAGACTTCTCTGGTGATGGTCTGGTTGTGGGAAGTGATTATATGTTCCTTAATGGAGCCCTGTTGCTTATGCATCGTTAATCGCCTGGAAAGAGATGTTGTTGTCTTGCCTATATTCTGAGTTCTTTGAGGTTTACAGTCCCCAAGTGGGCATTTGAAGGCATAGACGACATTGTTCTCTTTTTAAAGTGTTCTGCTTTGTGTCTGGAGAGTTTCTCATGAGTAGTTTGGCCGTTTTTTTGGTTTTCTAGTAAATCGTCAATTGTACCTTCTGATTTTTGTCTGTAGGGATAACGTTCCTATTAACAATATCTTTCAGGACCCTCCTCCGTTTTATGAGCTGTGGAAAAGAAGTTCCTGTAAAATAGTCTAAAAGGGGGTACAGGTGTTGTGTTAGTTGTCTCTTCAGAGGTCGCATGGCGTTTCACCTTCCTTCTTATGATGTCTTCAATGAAACCATTGGAGAAGCCGTTGTTGACAAGGACCTGCCTTATCCTACAGAATTCTTCATCGACTTGCTTCCATCCTGAGCTGTAGCTGAGAGCACGGTCGACATAAGCGTTAACAACACTCCTCTTGTACCTGTCTGGGCAGTCACTGTTGGCATTGAGGCACATTCCTATGTTTGTTTCCTTAGTGTAGACTGCAGTGTGGAAACCTCCACTCCTTTCCATGACTGTTACATCTAGAAAGGGCAGCTTCCCATCCTTCTTCATCTTGTAAGTGAAACGCAACACAGAATTCCGCTCAAATGCCTCCTTCAGCTCCTGGAGATGTCTGACATCAGGTACACGTATAAAAATGTCGTCAACATACCTGCAGTATATGGCCGGTTTCAAGTTCATGTCGACTAAGACCTTTTGTTCGATGGTATCTATGTAGAAGTTCGCAAACAGGACACCTAGGGGAGAACCCATGGCGACCCCATCTACTTGCTTATACATGTGCCCATCCGGGCTCAAGAAGGGTGCCTCTTTAGTACAAGCTTGGAGTAGTTTCCTTAGAATGTTTTCTGGTATGTCATGAGGAGTACAGGCCGGATCACGATACACTCGTACAGCAAAAGCAGTACGAATATAGACCTCTAAGTTCACCAGGACATCTGTTGTGCTGCGGCACTTGCGGAAACCAAATTGAGAAGGGGAGAGGAGGTGATGGTGTTCAAGGAACCACATCAGACGAACGTTAATCATACGTTCAAAGGGTATGCAGACACAGCTTGTGAGGGCAAAAGGGCGAAAGTCCTTAGGGGATGTTCCCAAAGACCCTGGTTTGCAAATAGAGAGGACAACAGCATCGAGCCAGTCCTCAGGGACTGACGACGACTCCCAGATCCGATTATACAGACTCAGTAAATACTGAGACGTGCACGGAGGGAGATGGCGAAGCATCATCTCATAATGAATGCCATCGGAGCCCGCTGTAGTAGAACCGCAGAGGGGCCAGGGCAGAACGAAGGTCAGAGAGAGAGAAGGGATCGTTATAGGGAAGTCGAAGACGAGTGCAGAAATCGAAAGGGCGAGATTCAAGGACAGGTTTATGAAGAAGGAAAGATATGGGAAGATGAAAACCAGAGCTAACAGAAGAAAAGTGGGAACCCAGTTCGGTAGCGACCTGCAACGGGTCTGCCACAAGAGTACCACGGAGGTGAAGGACCGGTAAAACATCAGTAACGAACTTACCCGCTATCTTGCGGATACGCTTCCAGATCTGTGGCAGAGGAGTTTCGGACGTAATGGTGGAGACATAAGATGCCCAACATTCACGTTTAGCCGTACGGATGGCCCTACAGGCCACCGCACTTGCCTCCTGAAAGAAAAGAAAAGAATCGGCCGTCTGCCGACGGCGGTGTCTCTTCTAGGCTGAACGCTTACAGCGGACAGCCCGAGCACAATCTGCATTCCACCAGGGAACGCACTTCCGTGGACCCCGAGAGGAAGAGCAAGGAATAGAGCGGAGGGCAGCTTCGAAGACAGTGTCATGAAAAAGGAGGAGAGAACAAGGGAGAGGTCAGAGAGAGCAGCACTGAGGGTAAATAAGTTCCAGTCCGCTTTAGCAAACTGCCACCTAGGGAAGGAGATGGGAGGGTGAAAAGAGAAAAAGGTAACAAGGATGGGGAAATAGTTACTGCCATGGAGGTCATCAAGAACCTGCCACGTGAAATCCAAGTAAAGAGAAGACGAGCAAAGAGAAAGATCAAGACAGGAAAGGGTACGAGTCCGAGAGTCCAAATGCGTGGGCTCACCAGAATTCAGAAGAGACAGGGATGAAGAGAGGATAAACGGCTCATGAAGGCGACTTCGGGTGTTCGTCAGAACATCACCCCAAAGGAAATGACGACAATTGAAACCACCTAGCAGGAGCACAGGATCCGGCAAGGATTCCAGTAGGTGTTTCAGATCAGGAAGAGAAAACGGAACACTCGGGGGGAGATAAACGGAACAAACGGTGTACCTTTTCCCCACAAAGATACGAGCAGCAGAACAATGGAGAGGCGATGGAAAAAGTATAGGGACAAAGGGAACATCAGAGCGAATCAAGAGAGCAGAAGAGTTAGGAGCCCCAGCAACAGCTGGGGGGGGGGGGAGGAGAGAAAGGAATAGCCACGAAAGCGACCAGGACGAGCACCAAGCATCGGCTCCTGGAGACAGACACAAAGGGGCGAAAACCGCGAAATCAGAAGTTGGAGCTCAAGAAAATTGGCGTAATAACCTCGAACGTTCCACTGAAGAATAGACATCGACGAGAAGAGAAAGGACAACAACAGAGAACAAGGAAGAAACAAAGGCTAAAGAGTAACATAGCACGTTAAAGAAGATCAGGGTCAGCAAAGCCAGGGTTAGGGGGCATGGGTAAACTGAGCAAAGACAGAGGGAAGGAAGCAGGAGATCAGACCAGAGGCGGACAGGCGGGGTCCGGAGGAGGAAGAAGAGGAGGAGACAACCGAGAGGAGCAGTCAAGGACAGCAGCAGGAAGAGAGGGAGTAGAAAGGGGGTAGCAAACCTCAGCAAGGGCAACAACCGAGAGGGAAGCGGGGGCCAAAGAAACCTCCATAGCAGGAACAGGGGGCACAACCACTGAAATGCGAGGGGAAGGAGTGATAGAGGCAGAAGTAAGGGCCGAGGAAGAAAGTGAAGCCTTCTTACCCGCCAGGGAGGAGGAAGGAGAGGAGCCAGGCTTACGCTTCTGACTTAAAGAGACAGGTGTCCCAGCAACCACGTACTGGGCAATGGATTCCAGCGTCTCAACAGGAGAAGCTGAACGAGAGCACACACGACGGCCGTTTGGAGAGCGATGGACATCAGCCCGCACTGACAGGTGGCGGGGAGAGTCAATAGATGGAGGGAAAGGATGGGGAGGAGGATCGGAGGGAGACGAGGAAGAAGACACAGGAGACATGACAGACCGGATAGAAAGAAGGGGAACCCCAAACAGAGGACCAGGAGGGGGACCCTTCTGGACAGAACTCAAAGGAACAGAGGAGGGGGCAGTGAGCGTATCAGGGTCCAAGGCCCAGAAACGGTTGTGAGTCTGAGGATGGTGGGAAGGACGAGGAGAGGAAGAGCGCAACACGCGTGCATAAGAGACGTTAGCATAAGGTGGGAGCCGGCGAACCTGGCGTCTCACCTCAGGAAAAGATAAACGCTCCCGGTGCTTCAAGTTGAGGACGGCTGCCTCAAGCTTGTAACGGATACATGCACGGGAGAAGGCAGGATGGGCCTCACCGCAGTTGAGGCAACGAGCCTGGGGAGAAGAGCACTCCGACTTGGAGTGACCTTCGCCCCCACACAAAGGACAGAGAGAGACAGTCCCAGAGCAGCGGAGGGCACCATGCCCTAACCTCCAGCACTTGTTACAAAGCCTAGGAGAAGGAATGTACTCCTGGACAGAGCACCTGGCACCCACAAGAATGACAGAGGGTGGAAGGGTCCTATCATTAAAGGTAATTTTCACAACCCGAAGGAGTTGACGGCGGCGACCATGAGGGGGACGAGTAAACGTGTCTACCTGGAGGACAGAATGGCCCTTGGGCCTCACGGATATGCTGAATATCATCATGGCAGTCCTGCAGATTCCGAAAACCAGTCGTAACATGGGGCGGGAGGAGAATAGTGCCAACACTGGCATTCAACTGAGTATTTTTGTAGACCCGAACAGGAGTCTCGCCAAGGCAGGATAAAGCAGCCAAGTGGGAGGTCGCATCCTGAGAAGGAGCTGCAAAGACACGTGTACCGAGACGGGTGGGGTTGAAGGTGACAGAGGCATCCACGGATTCAACAAGGTGCCTATGAAGGGAGAAGTCGTCAGGAGGCGCAGAATCAAGAGGGAGGAGAACAAAGTATTTGGCCCACGAAGCGGGACCAAACAAGGCTTGATATGCATCAGAATGGGAAGGAATCGAGCGAGTGCGGCCGTGTCGAGGACGGCATTGAAAACCCCAGAGAGAGAGGGGTTAAAAGGTGCAGTAGTCACAACAAGAGACTGAGCCGTGCCAGGGGACGAGGTAGTCACCACTGGGGGCTTGGGACTCGACCTAACCACAGAGGAGGAAGGGGAGCCGAGGGGAATAGTCAGAGAGGTCAAAGGAGGAGCAAGGTCGGGGCCCAATGCAGTGGAGGGTACAGAGTCCGGTCATACAATACGGACCGACTCGGGGGCTTGGTCGCCCACCCCACGAGCCTGAGAAGGTAAATAAGGAACAGAATTAGACATAGGTACGAACAGAAACATATTCATTCACGAATGTGCCCCCATACCCACAATGGATCCACAATTAGAGGCAGGACACCCAACAAGAAGCCATAGCCGATCATGCCGGGGCCTCCTAGGGGTGCGTCGTGAGTATACGCCCCACAAACGCCACCTTAAGAACCGTCAGTCGGTCGAGACCAGATCGTTAAAAAGGAAGGGAATTAGGATGGGTTTTCTACCACGTAATCCCCCTCCCCCGACGTCGAGTTCATGCAAGTGTGTGATATATTCGAGACACGAGTTTTCCTAGTAAATATGATTGATAGAAAAGGAGTGTTTGATCAGTGTCCATCCCTCTAGTGTCGTCGGGGAGTTGGATTACGTGGTGGAAAACCCATCCTAATTCCTTTCCTTTTCATGATCTGAGGTTGGTCTAGTGGTTAATGCTCTGGCATGGCACTTGCTGGCCCCTGGTTCAATTCTCTCATATGAGGAAGTGTTCTGTTTGTTAAAAATTCCTTGCGAGTTCATGCAAGTGAGTGATATATATATATATATATATATATATATATATATATATATTATTAAATATGACCGAAAAAGTAAGATTAATAATTCTAACACGAATTTTCTCAATCTTTCGTACATTACGCTTCACTGTTGGAGGTAAATAAAAAATCACTTCTCCAAAATTCATTTTTATTTCTAGTCTGACGCGACACGGGCGCGTTTCGTAAAACTTATTACATTTTCAAAGACTTCACAAATACACAACTGATTAGAACTTACGTATCTCTGCTATTATATCTACATTTGAGTGAGGTGGGAGGGATGATGTGGCATATAGTGATGTGGCATTAACACAAGACAGAACATGAGGGGATATTAATAGGGTATTAAAAGTATCAACACAAGACAGAACAGAAACAATGGGTATTGAATAGAAGTGTTTGTAGAAAGCCTATTGGTCCATATTTCTTGATGCTTCTATATTGGGGCTGAGTCTTGAGGTGGGTAGAATATAGTTGTGCAATAATTGGCTGTTGATTGCTGGTGTTGACTTCTTGATGTGTAGTGCCTCGCAAACGTCAAGCCGCCTGCTATCGCTGTATCTATCGATGATTTCTGTGTTGTTTACTAGGATTTCTCTGGCGATGGTTTGGTTATGGGAAGAGATTATATGTTCCTTAATGGAGCCCTGTTGCTTATGCATCGTTAAAAGCCTAGAAAGAGATGTTGTTGTCTTGCCTATATACTGGGTTTTTTGGAGCTTACAGTCCCCAAGTGGGCATTTGAAGGCATAGACGACGTTAGTCTCTTTTAAAGCGTTCTGTTTTGTGTCTGGAGAGTTTCTCATGAGTAGGCTGGCCGTTTTTCTGGTTTTATAGTAAATCGTCAGTTGTATCCTCTGATTTTTGTCTGTAGGGATAACGTTTCTATTAACAATATCTTTCAGGACCCTTTCCTCCGTTTTATGAGCTGTGGAAAAGAAGTTCCTGTAAAATAGTCTAATAGGGGGTATAGGTGTTGTGTTAGTTGTCTCTTCAGAGGTTGCATGGCTTTTCACTTTCCTTCTTATGATGTCTTCGATGAAACCATTGGAGAAGCCGTTATTGACTAGAACCTGCCTTACCCTACAGAGTTCTTCGTCGACTTGCTTCCATTCTGAGCTGTGGCTGAGAGCATGGTCGACGTATGCGTTAACAACACTCCTCTTGTACCTGTCAGGGCAGTCGCTGTTGGCATTTAGGCACATTCCTATGTTTGTTTCCTTAGTGTAGACTGCAGTGTGGAAACCTCCGCCCTTTTCCATGACTGTTACATCTAGAAAAGGCAGCTTCCCATCCTTTTCCGTCTCGTAAGTGAAACGCAGCACGGAACTCTGCTCAAATGCCTCCTTCAGCTCCTGCAGATGTCTGACATCAGGTACCTGTGTAAAAATGTCGTCAACATACCTGCAGTATATGGCCGGTTTCAAGTTCATGTCGACTAAGACTTTTTGCTCGATGGTACCCATGTAGAAGTTTGCAAACAGGACACCTAGGGGAGAATCCATGGCGACCCCATCTACTTGCTTATACATGTGCCCATCCGGGCTCAAGAAGGGTGCCTCTTTAGTACAAGCTTGGAGTAGTTTCCTCAGAATACTTTCTGGCATGTCAAGAGGAGTACAGGCTGGATCACGATACACTCTGTCGGCTATCATTCCGATTGTCTCGTCCACAGGTACGTTGGTAAACAGCGATTCTACGTCCAACGAGGCTCTTATCAAGCACAAGCCTGGAAACCCACTTCGGCCAATCATTAGCCAGATACCCACACCCACGTACAGACTGGCGAAGCGACTCAACGGCCTGCTGACTCCTTATGTTCCTTGCGCCTTCAGCCTGAAGTCTCCAAAGGAATTTGTGGACTTACTGCGGGGCACACGGGCCACAGGGATAAGAGCCTCGTTGGACGTAGAATCGCTGTTTACCAACGTACCTGTGGACGAGACAATCGGAATGATAGCCGACAGAGTGTATCGTGATCCAGCCTGTACTCCTCTTGACATGCCAGAAAGTATTCTGAGGAAACTACTCCAAGCTTGTACTAAAGAGGCACCCTTCTTGAGCCCGGATGGGCACATGTATAAGCAAGTAGATGGGGTCGCCATGGGTTCTCCCCTAGGTGTCCTGTTTGCAAACTTCTACACGGGTACCATCGAGCAAAAAGTCTTAGTCGACATGAACTTGAAACCGGCCATATACTGCAGGTATGTTGACGACATTTTTACACAGGTACCTGATGTCAGACATCTGCAGGAGCTGAAGGAGGCATTTGAGCAGAGTTCCGTGCTGCGTTTCACTTACGAGACGGAAAAGGATGGGAAGCTGCCTTTTCTAGATGTAACAGTCATGGAAAAGGGCGGAGGTTTCCACACTGCAGTCTACACTAAGGAAACAAACATAGGAATGTGCCTAAATGCCAACAGCGACTGCCCTGACAGGTACTAGAGGAGTGTTGTTAACGCATACGTCGACCGTGCTCTCAGCCACAGCTCAGAATGGAAGCAAGTCGACGAAGAACTCTGTAGGGTAAGGCAGGTTCTAGTCAATAACGGCTTCTCCAATGGTTTCATCGAAGACATCATAAGAAGGAAAGTGAAAAGCCATGCAACCTCTGAAGAGACAACTAACACAACACCTATACCCCCTATTAGACTATTTTACAGGAACTTCTTTTCCACAGCTCATAAAACGGAGGAAAGGGTCCTGAAAGATATTGTTAATAGAAACGTTATCCCTACAGACAAAAATCAGAGGATACAACTGACAATTTACTATAAAACCAGAAAAACGGCCAGCCTACTCATGAGAAACTCTCCAGACACAAAACAGAACGCTTTAAAAGAGACTAACGTCGTCTATGCCTTCAAATGCCCACTTGGGGACTGTAAGCTCCAAAAAACCCAGTATATAGGCAAGACAACAACATCTCTTTCTAGGCGTTTAACGATGCATAAGCAACAGGGCTCCATTAAGGAACATATAATCTCTTCCCATAACCAAACCATCGCCAGAGAAATCCTAGTAAACAACACAGAAATCATCGATAGATACAGCGATAGCAGGCGGCTTGACGTTTGCGAGGCACTACACATCAAGAAGTCAACACCAGCAATCAACAGCCAATTATTGCACAACTATATTCTACCCACCTCAAGACTCCGCCCCAATATAGAAGCATCAAGAAATATGGACCAATAGGCTTTCTACAAACACTTTTATTCAATACCCATTGTTTCTGTTCTGTCTTGTGTTGATACTTTTAATACCCTATTAATATCCCCTCATGTTCTGTCTTGTGTTAATGCCACATCACTATATGCCACATCATCCCTCCCACCTCACTCAAATGTAGATATAATAGCAGAGATACGTAAGTTCTAATCAGTTGTGTATTTGTGAAGTCTTTGAAAATGTAATAAGTTTTACGAAACGCGCCCGTGTCGCGTCAGACTAGAAATAAAAATGAATTTTGGAGAAGTGATTTTTGATTTACCTCCAACAGTGAAGCGTAATGTACGAAAGATTGAGAAAATTCGTGTTAGAATTATTAATCTTACTTTTTCGGTCATATTTAATAATATATGTCTACAGGAAAGACTGCTACCAAAATATACTAATATATATATATATATATATATATAAATATATATATATATATATATATATATATATATATATATATATATATATATATATATATATATATATATATATATATATAAATAAATGTCAAAATATTTAGCAATTCTTGTATTTTGCTGTTATTATTACTTAATTTTTTAAACGCCCTCTCTCTAGTGAAAATGCTTTAAATGCTACAGTATGTTCTAGCCAACTTTCTTTATATCTGGTACATCAAGGTAGAACTGCTGTGAACATTAATAAAGTGTACACAAGACGAGCTCCTGTCAATCGCACGCAGGTCTTGGAGACAATTGCCTAACTGGAGATGTTACTTAACTCCGTCCTCGCTTCCAAGATTCCCGTGTTCACCATCTTTCTCACCGCAATATCGTCATTCTGGCTTAGAACTTTTTTCCTGATACTAACCATACCATTCCTTCTGGAGGCACTTATGTTTGCTGGACTTTATACTGGCAGAAACCTGATAAACCCCACAAGTTTAATAACCCAATTAAAAATGCACATAAGGTTTTCTTTCAGATGTAGAGGGAGGAAAGAAAAGTGCACCTGGAGGTGTTCAAGGGTGAGAACTTGGACGCCTTCTGCGGGAGGTGCAGTGTCGGGTGAGGATCGAGCGAGGGAGGAGATGCGGTCGTGGTCCTCCTGCAGCACCTCCAGGAAGTACCTATTCACCAGACCACTCTCGCGTAGGCCCTGGATTACCTGTGCACATCATACTTTTACTTTTGAACTGATTATATATGAAACATTTTTAAATTTTAATATATCATGAAAGTAGTTATTGGGGGAAATACTATATTCAGGGTTTAAATTTCTGTAAATTTGGTAAACCACAATATTACAAGCTTTACAAATTATTGCTGTTTTTGACATTCATCTAACAAAGGAGTTACTTTAGTAAGAGCAAATATTACTAGTTATGTGTGTTAATGAAGACCCATCTGGGGTATTTAGTAGTATAATGAAGGTATCATATGAGGCCTAAGTTGTGTGATTCCTTACAACTGGCTCCAGTAATGCACCCTCTAATGTGACATGTACTGTGCACCCTCTATTATATGTACTGTGCACCCTCTATTACATGAACCGTCTAATATGACATGTACTGTGCATCCTCTAATATGACCTGTACTGTGCACTCTCTAATGTGACATGTACTGTGCACCCTCTATTATATGTACTGTGCACCCTCTATTACATGAACCGTCTAATATGACATGTACTGTGCACCCTCTTATATGACATGTACTGTGCACTCTCTAATGTGACATGT
The DNA here is from genome assembly GCF_040958095.1 of Procambarus clarkii. Taxonomy (NCBI): domain Eukaryota; kingdom Metazoa; phylum Arthropoda; class Malacostraca; order Decapoda; family Cambaridae; genus Procambarus; species Procambarus clarkii. The sequence continues at coordinate 32,065,889 of NC_091169.1, forward strand.
ACTGTGCACCCTCTATTATATGTACTGTGCACCCTCTATTACATGAACCGTCTAATATGACATGTACTGTGCACCCTCTAATATGACATGTACTGTGCACTCTCTAATGTGACATATACTGTGCACCATTAAATATGACATGTACTGTACACCTACTAATATGACATGTACTCTGCAACACCATCTAATATAACATGTACTGTGCACCCTCTAATATGACATGTACTGTGCACTCTCTAATGTGACATGTACTGTGCACCATTAAATATGACATGTACTGTACACCTACTAATATGACATGTACTCTGCAACATCATCTAATATGACATGTACTGTGCATCCTCTAATATGACATGTACTGTGCATCCTCTAATATGACATGTACTGTGCACCATCTACTATGACATGTACTGTGCTTCCTCCAATTTGACATGTACTGTACACCTTTTGATATGACCTGTACTGCAGCCTCTCTAATATGACATGTACTGCGAGTATTAGTAACTGGGCCTATTGTCGGCCGTTTTCATTTCTTCCCCGACCGTGCATAGGCCTGGGGGGTGTTTTCATCATTTCCCCCTGCCACCTGTAGGCCCATCGGTGTTTTAATTTTTTTCCCGATGGTCAGTCTATGGCGTAGGGGATGTTTTCATAGTTTATATAATTTATCTACCGCTTCCTTCCGGCATATATAATTTTCCAAAGAGGGAATTAAACAGCTCCCTTCTGACCCCTGCTATTTTACACAAGGAGATTAAAAGGCCGCATTCTGTCATCCCGAAAGTTACAGTTACCTCAATGACCCACACAGGTATACTGATCCCTAATGTCCAATGACCTCACCGCCAGCCATCCCTCATCTTCCCTCAATAAGTCCGTATTCAATATTTGCATATTTAATCCCAATTTCATATTTATTCCCATTGTGGGAAAATCATAGAAGTTTAATTCTTTTTCTTTTGTTAATTATTACATATTTACTTATTTTTATATTTAATTGACTTTAATATTATATTATTTTTATTTGATTATTTTTCTTCTAAGTTAGTTCTTAGTTCTTAGTAAATTAGTTAGTTAGTTAATATGTAAGTGGACTGTAAGTTCTGATTCAGCTGCTAGACCTTCTCACACAATGGGAGGGTCAATTTGTAGCTTAAACCACTTTGAGGTGGATCCTTCATAAACCACAAATTGTTTACCTAGACTTTGATATATAAATTATAAATCATACCACATACGGTGGTCTAATCTACTATTATTTCAGCAAATTAAATTAATAACTGCTAATTCTATGTCTACAGTATTAAACACAAGGGCCTTAGCTGCTACTGTTGTTGGGGCCTGCTAAGGCTGTGTAATTGTAACATCAAATAAGGGTGTGGCCCTGTGCCTCTGAGTGCCACGTAATGGCGGCTGTCTGCAGGCCTACAAGACTTGATGTACAGCTAGTGGTAGCAATTTCTATAATTATGTTGGGAGCCAGCTTCCTGCTTCACTAACTTCCTCACAATTACCTGTTTGGGATTTAAGGAATTAATAATGGGTCCCCTAAACATATAAATACAGGTATGACATGGAATAAGAGGAGCTGTGTAATGTAGAGTACATACGTGTTAGAGATTTTCATCCCGCAGTATAACGATATTTCGTACAATAATAATGGCCAGTATTAAATGCAATAGAAATACTGAAAATTGTTCTTCCCTTTGTTCATGAGATCTTCAGTTGGGCGGATCATTGCGGATCCTGTGTCGAAGCTCGGAAAAGAACCTTTTTGGTGTTGTAAATTTCGTGAGGAAGAGCTTCTCATTGTGTTTACGAGTTGCTGTGTTGTACGAGACGGCGCACTAGGGGAAACGTCCTCAAATGTTTGGTGGTTCTATTTATGTTTAAGGGGTAGAGTGTTAAGCTATATTCCTGTTGTATTTAATTATATTCAGTCCTAGTAAACACTTTTTTATTAAGTTTAAACACTAGACTGCTGTTTAAAAAGAGATGAGATATATAATAAACGTCTTGTTGTATAACGTCACTGAATACCCGTTCTCTTTTTCTTTATGGGGGTAACTTATGTTATTATGTGTCGGATTTCCGACATAATTCCAGGGAGGAGGAACACGGGTCGAAGTCCCGGTAAGGACTGCAATCACTTTATTCCTCACCATCAGAATTATAATGCTGCTTTAATTTTAGTTTGCATTGTTGTGCTGCAGTCCTTTGTGGACGGATGTCCCGTACTGGTGTTTCGGGTGCTGGAAGTCATTGAACGTATTCTTTTCCTGCCAGTTTTAAAGCAATTAATTTCTCTAATGTTTTAAGAGTAGTGTTGCCTCGGCATTTTACTTTCACTATCCTCATGATGGCCTGGCTGTCTAGATGAACAGAGACTGTTTGGCCTATAGGCCACTCTGACCGTGGCCCATCGCTGTCTACCAGAACTATGTCACCAGGGTTCAAGTTAATTCTGTTGTAGGGGTTGTTTGCCCTGTAATGATACCTCCTCAGAGCAGTTAGGTATTCTCGAGTCCATACGTTATTCCACCGACTTATCACCACCAATAGATGTTTGAAACGTTGAACCAAATCACTCTCTTGGACATCTGAAGGATCCTCTGGTTCCTCGTCCGTAAGGGACACAAGAGTGCTGAGAGGTCTCCCATATATCATATGAGCTGGACTTAATGGTTCATGCTGCAAAACATCATCAAAGAAGTAGGTAAGTGGTTGGTTATTAACTCGTGCTTCTATCTCTATGGCTATGGTTTGGAGCTCCTGTAGGTCAATCTTTTGGCGGTGTAGGGTTTTCCGTAGAGAAAGTTTCACCGTGCACCGTACCGTGCACCATGGCATGGAGGCTTCTATGAACGTGCGTTCATAGAAGCCTTCGTGCCATGGTGTTCTAGGAGGTATGAATTTCCAGTGGTACTGCCGTTGATTTAGGGCTGTATGTACCTTTGCATGTGTCCAGATTTTCCTCAGACATGCTTCTCCTGCCACTAAGTTAGACCCATTGGCTGAGATCATTAACTTTGGACAGAATCCTGACCCTGTACCTTAGGGCACTAGGGAATTTATGCTTGATTCCTATTTTCTTTAGAAAATCAAACACTACTTGGGTGACACCTATTAGTTTCTTCAGTTCAGAGTACCGATTAGGATCAATTACCAAAGTCCGAGGTAGTTCTGGGTTCTCAGTGGGAACAGTGACATTGGTCACAATGACTTGTTGCTTTTGTTTAGGCCACTGGTCGCTGATTAGCCACTGAGGTCCATTGAACCACATCTCTGCCTTTGTTAATTGTCAGGCCTTTGGTAAAGTCAGGCCTCGGGAGAGATAGTCAGCTGGATTCTCTTTGGTGGGTACATATCTCTGGTTCTACCCTGTCGACAACTCTCGTATTTCCTTAACGTGGTTACTCACGTAAGGATTTTTACTATTATTGTTTTTAACCCACTGTAGCACTGCCTCATTATCTGACCATACCACTGTTTCTTCAAAGTGGATGTTGCTTAAGGCCTTGATCAGATAATGAGCCAATCTTACACCTAGCAGTAAGGCCGTTAATTCCAGTTGTGGCAATGATCGTTTCTTTAACGGTGCCACTCTGGCCTTTGATGTGAGCAAATTGGCTTGCCCATTTGAGACCAAGTAAGCTTCTGTGCCATAAGCCTTTCCTGAGGCATCATAGAATACATGTAGCTTAATTGGTTCTTTTTCATTTACTGTGTTCTGAGGGAACTTGACAGACTCTAGGATACTTAAATCTTTCACTAGCCCTTGCCATTTTTCTTGTAAGGTAGGTGTTAGAAGATCATCCCAGCCAATCTTTCCTTGGCAACACTTCTACATTATCAACTTTCCATTAATTAAGATTGGACTTAATAGTCCTAATGGGTCTAAGGGTTTGCTGACTTGTGAGAGTAATTTTCTCATTGTTAAGTTAATGGTATCTGGCTCCACCGACTTGATTGTTAACTGATTTGTTGTCGTATCCCATTCGACACCTAGTACCTTTGTCTTCTCGGGTACCTGGTAGTTGGGAAATTCAGTTGCGATCAGTTGATTAATTTGGCATTGTTGGAGACCCCACGACTGGAGAGGCATATTTGCTCCCATTAATTCTCGATTTACCTCGTTGTATATGTTCAGCAGTTTACTTTCACTACTGGTTGTTTCTTGGAAATTGTCCACATGCAAGTCATTGCTAATTTGTGTTTTATTTGGGCTAGTGGAATTCTTCAAGTGCGTGTCTAAGGTAGCTTGAAGCAGAAACAGAGATGTGGCACCAAACAAAACAGACACAAACCTGTAATTGATTAATTCACTGTTTGGATCGTTAGGATCCTTAATCCATAGGAACTTTGTGTAGTTACGGTCTTTGTGGAGACCTACCCTAAGAAAAGCCTTGCTGATGTCGGCCGTATATGCGTAAGTCCTGATGCAGAACTTTAACAGCACGTCGTATAACCTTTGTGTCAGGCTAGGCCCAGTTTGAAGGCAGTCATTTAACAAAATACTATTCTGCCTTGCCTTTGCACTGCAATTAAATATTATCCATAGTGGGGCAGTAGCTGAATTTTTCAGTACAGGATTATGTGGCAGGTAGTGTCCTTCCTTTAGGTTATCATTTGTGACAACTTCGATAAATTTGTCATTGATTTGCTTCTGTATTATTTCATGGTACAATTTCAAGTTCTCAGGATGTCTTTGTAAGTGCAACACCTGTGATCTTAATTGGCTTTGTCCCATAAAATGGTTGACGGGTAGCTGAGGTTGATTCAGATTCCGTGGTAACTGGACCCAGTACTGATTATCTCTGTAGATAACTGAGTCCAGGTATTGATTGTAAGTCCAGTTGTCATCTGGACTAGGTTGTTCAGGGACAATGCTGAGAGTTGTCAGATCCAATAATTTATGTACAGGAGGATCAAGCTCATCCTCAGACATGTCTCTGAATTGTAATGGAGACTGTACTCCTAGTCATGCAACCATTACTGGGTTGGCATGTTGGTGGTCTACAGGTGCGGGTTGCTTCATTCGTAATACTGGGCCTGTTAGCAAATAGCTACCTGCAGATGGTAACAAGTTCATTCCTTGTTTTTCTTCCTTTCCTATGATAAACTTATGGTAGACATCTGATCCCATAAGGATTCCAGTATTGGAGAGGTTGTCTGATGTGATTTTGTCAACCAATTTGATCCTCTTTTCTTTCAGGAATTTGGCTGTTGTCCCAAGACCATATACATACAGGTCTGTTGGGAATCTATCTACTACAAGAGCTTGCATCGTTCGGACATAACCCTATAAACGTACTTTAGGTTGTACTACCATGAAGACTTGGGCTCTTGAGTTAGTCAGGAATCCTGCTTTGTCTATTCGTGTCTCTCATACAGGTTTGAGTTTCAAGGCATCAACCAACTCCTTTGAGGTAAAGGTCATTTGGGATCCTTGGTCAAATAATCCAAGTATGGTGACCTTGGACTTTCCATTTTTAATAATCAATTGAGCAGTGGGTAGAGCTGATTTATGATCAGACCTTGTTGATAAGACACTTACGTCAGGTAATACGATAAAAAGCTGTACTGAAGCAGAAGTTCCTTCCTCCATCTGTGGTTTGGGAGACTTTGTACTTGAGTCCCCACAAAGTGCTGTATGGTGTTGTCCCTTATAGCATCTATTGCAGGTGCGTATTTGAGTTGCACAGGTGTTGGGATAATGTGACCTTATACACCTGGTGCATTTACGTAACTCCTTGAGTCGTTTTATACGTGTAGCACGATCAGGGTAAGCTTTGCAGCTGTACATGGTATGTTGTTCTTCACAGAACACACATGGCCTCCAGACGTTAACAGCATCTTGACGTCAACTAATGACGTCCGAACACTTTAGGAACAAGTGCTTTGCTGACAGCCCGTCCTCCAAACAAAAACCCAAAAGTGACTCCATGCACCCGCTTAACCCCCTGTTTATGAATGAAAAAGGTTTACACACGACTCACAACTGATTTCGTTCGAACACTTCCGGAACATTTGCTTCACTGACGAATTTTGTTCGAACCACAGCACTAAATGTTCAGCCCGTCCTCCAAACAAAGATCCAAAAAGCGACGGAACATACCGCTTTTGTACAGATTACAGGAGGGTGAACTCCATCATAGTGGCAGATTCTCACCCCATGCCAAGAGTGAGTGATTGCATTGACCAGGTGGGCAGTGCACGGTACGTATCCAAGGTCGATCTTCTCAAGGGGTACTACCAGATCTCCCTGACTCCTGAGGCCAGGAAGATATCGGCTTTCGCAACTCCTGACGGGCTGTACCAGTACAAGGTGTTGCCCTTTGGTATGAAAAACAGCGGCAGCTGCTTCCAGCGAATGATGAACGAGCTGTTAAGGGGTGTTGCAGGCTGCACGGTTTACATCGATGACATCGTCGTGTACGCCGACGATTGGAAGACGCATCTGGAGAGACTTGGGGAATTATTCAGAAGGCTAGAGGAGGCCAACTTGACTGTAAATTTGGCCAAGAGTGAGTTTGGGAAAGCTCACTTAGAGTACCTCGGTTTTGTCATCGGCCAAGGTGAAGTCACTCCTGTTGATAACAAAGTATCAGCCATAAAGGAATACCCCGTGCCCAAGACGCGCAGGGAGTTGCTAAGGTACCTCGGAATGATAGGGTACTATCGTGGGTTCTGCCGGAATTTCTCCACGGTAGCGCATCCCCTAACCGAGCTACTCTCCAAGAATGTAAGATGGAGATGAGGAGAGGCCTGCCAAGAGTCTTTTGAAAAGACCAAGGAATTGTTGACGGAGGCCCCGGTATTAATATCTCCAGATTTTTCAGCCGGTTTTATCCTGTACGTGGACGCCAGCGACGTTGGAATAGGGGCCATGTTGGCTCAAGAAAGGAGTGAAGTACATAGGCCAGTAGCGTTCTACTCGAAGAAGTTTGTAAAATACCAGCGGGCCTATAGCACCGTTGAGAAGGAGGCATTGGCGCTAGTTATGGCCCTGAAGCACTTTGATGTGTACGTGGGAGGAGGGGCGAGACCTGTTCTGGTATTCACAGAACACAACCCTCTCACATTTTTATACAAGATGAAAAATTCCAACCAACGCCTGACGAGGTGGGCGTTGTTACTGCAAGAATACCGGCTGGAAATCAAGCACATCAAAGGGAAGGACAACGTAGTAGCAGATGCCCTATCCCGCATACACTAACCAGACATGACTCTTATTTTAAGGGGAGGGGTATGTGACGGTGTTCCCCCCCCCCTTATATTTCTCCCACGCCTGCAGTAAGAGTCATGTCCACTTTACCCAAGCATTCTCTAGGTCGCAGGCATCAATTTGATATATGGGAGAGAGTGGGGTGTTCTCGGAGAGCCGAGAAATTTGTGAAACAATGATATTTTGGCCTGTGGTTTAGGCCCTTTAGGAAGCCAAGATGGCGCTGGCTCTCCTGTTTCCCCGCCAAAACTGTGTGACGTCAGTGGCACCGGATTGGTCACCGACAGCAATGTGGCACCGAGAGCCAATGAAAACCTCCCGTGGCGAAAGTGACGTCACGAAGGAAGGGGGTCCGGGCAGCGCGCTGCGCTGGCGCCAGCAGTCAGACACGACACGTCAAGGAGGTTGGACGTGCGACGATTGGTCCTGTCAGTTTGACAGTTGTTTCCCGCTCCCGTGGATTTACGCGTCACCTGAAGTCTGCCAGTACTCTGTGAGGTCTTCCCTAGTTCATGTGTTGAACCAGAGAGGGAATCGACGGTTATTGAGCAACAAGTGCTCCAGTCAGGTACTGTGCAAGAAGAAGTGAAGTCTGTGCAGTGACATAGGCGACGTCTGAAGCAGTTCACCCAGTCGTGACGGCGTAGTGGCTGACAGAGCCACTGGGTAGCAAAGGAAGAAGAGGGCTATTTGGGATTCCGGACGATTGCAGCTGAGACGTAGGCGGCAGCCGTTGCTGGGAGAAGACGACGGCCAGGAGTCCGACTCCAACCCTACCAGAAGTCGAGAAGGAGCACGGACCTGCAGGGAAGAAGGCACGGAGACGACGCGCTAAACGGTGGGACGACGAGTGGTTCCGGTAGGACACGACAACGTGTGTGTGGGGGCGTTCCCGACACGAGGACCAGGAGCTACAACTCGACTCTCATCGGAGGATAGGTTGAAGTAGGTGTTTCTAGTTTCCCTCCCCATTCCCCTTTAGTTAGCTATATTATCTAGCCTGAGGATTTTATATGTCGTGAGCAAGTCTCACCCATGTCACAGTAAGGCACCAGTGTGCAGTGTAGTACTACCAAGAGTACTTATAATATTCACGTTTATTATTGGTGTGTACAGGCACCCGGAACAAGTGATAAATTTACTGTGTTTTGTATATCTTTCTAGAGACTTAGATGTGAACATATAGTGATAAATTATATATAATATTATGCCAGTATTTGGAAGTTAGACTATGTGCCCAGAAACTATTTATTTACCATTTATTGATGTCTGATTTATATACATTATATATGTCTATGTTCATGCAGTGATTAGTCATTTGTGAGTACAGTGAATTATTGTGTTATCGCCCACGAGAGAAAGTACTGAAAACTCCAGTGTTAAATACTTCATAATATATCATTGAATGAAGGGCAGGTAAAACCATTACAGTGAGTCATTGTCACATTGATTGTAGAAACGAATATTTGAGCCCGAGTACAGTGTAACTAAGTAATACGTGCTATTTGTTGCTAATCTCGAGTGTGCGAGTTTCTAGTAATATTGGAGAACTTAAAGAAACAGCGCGCGTGAATCTAGAAAACAAGCAATAAACTTTCGCGCGGAGCCAGGCGATCAGCTGTTCTTGACATTGACGAGAGGGGGAGGTGTTGCCACTTAGTGAGTGCATAATATTCGTGGGAACTACCGGCCACAGCCAGGATCAGCTGATCTATTTATTGATTGACCTTGTGACATCTTTCATGCATTTTAAGTAAAATACAAAATTACTTTTGTGTTTATATCATCCCCTCCATTGATCTTGTGGCTATATTATACTGGAAAGCAAAGAGTGATAAGAGTAAATACCTGCCGGATTCCTGATCTTTTGAGTGTGACCTTGCCAAGGCTACCACTAATTCCACCAGTCCACTGAGGTGTTACTGGACACCGAAAACACCAGTTGGCGACCTTGTGGTTAATAGTAAAGCCCTATGGTTGGGGCGGGCCACACAACAGTTAAGTAAACAAGAAGTGTGTTCCCACTCCTTCTCAATCAGAAGGCCGGTTGGGATTGACTAGGATACTCTCCTGGCGTGTAGTGGCGCCGAGAGGATTAGAGTGAAGACCCGCAGGGCTACGGTGAGTGACCTTGAGATAACTGGTGGTCACCCCAGAGTAAGAATAGAGTATAAACCCCAACATTGGCGACCTTGCCAGGATTAGGTACAGTTAAGGTTGCTCACCGAGTAAAGAGATAAGAACTGTAGGAAACCCCAACATAACTACTGATTTATTAATAAACTGGAAGCTTAGCTATCTAATAATGAATGTGGAAACGTAAGACAACTTTCTGTAACAAGTCTAATCCTCTCAATGAATATTGTCTCTGGAAACACATGATTCACCAGAACAGAGTACCCTTCTCTCATAGATAGCGCCATGCTGCAAAATTAATCTTATGTAATTTCTATCTAAGAGTGAATATATATACACACACACATACTCAAAAAATTAGAGCTGATTGGGTATGGAAATTTACACTCAGATGTTTTTTAGTGTTCCTTCTGCATAACAGCAAGGCACCCTAAGTTAACAATAAGTCACGGCCACAACAAATTATTCTAGGGATACTTAGCCTGCCGAACACAGTGTCCTTGTTAAGATGAAGTTGTCAGATCAGTCTGAGGTCCGATAAAGCACGGATATTGCTATAAACAGACGATAATGATAACCAACTTCAGGACACATATCCAATATGGCCGATACCATATGCGGTGTTCCATTTTCATGTCTTTTGTATTCAGAGACTGTGCCATGAAGTGTTAGCAAATTTCAAGCCCTCTCTCAGTCAAGTCTCCATAGCCAGTGTTCCGCACGCCACCTGACGCCAGAAATTATAAACTCGGCAAATAATTCACAATATCTTATTCAAATTTCCCACTAAAAGGAGACATTATCGACGTTATTTTACGTCACAATAACGTACTTTGGTTAAAAGCATGTGTTTTTTGCTGAATATTTCATTAAACCTTAGTGACATTAGATGAATTATCTATATACGTAGGTGAAATTTAGTTCATGACATTTATTTACTGCATCATTTGATTGCAACTGTGGAAAATTTTACTAGTAAACATCGATATAATTTACTGTATTGGATTCAATCAATTGCCAATCTATATTCCTTAATAAATTCAACAAGGTTAGACTGGGTTTAATTCGATTTATACACATACTTATTCCCGTGAGAGCTGGATGGCTGACACAATCGCAGCCAGGAATAATAGGAAGAATTTCATGGTATTATGTCTCATATTAATTAGAATTAGATGGTACTACGCTACTGGTCAGTAGTATTAGTAAATTAGATTTCTTAGTACAATAAATATATATTATTGCACTAGGGTTTAGTATATGGGTGTTGAAAATTTCCAACTAAAGGGATCCTTTATGGGCCTATTTCCACTACTACTACTACTACTATTTCCTACTACACGACAGAACCTCTAGGGCCTGTCCAGGGACCTCTATTATTCATAATACATATAAATGATTTAGATTCAGGTTTGAGAAGCAATATTTGCTAATTTGCCGATGATACAAATATCGTTAGGTTATTAAACACGGAAAAAGACTCACTATCACTTCAAGATAATCTAAATTGGGGTTTGAAATGGTCAAAAGATTGACAGATGCAGTTTAATGTTGACAAATGTAAGGTTTTGAGGCTAGGTAGTGATGAGAGCGTTACAAGATGCGAGCTACATGTTAACTTTACAGCCAGCACCATGGGCGCCAGCACTGCGGCCAGCACCGTGGGCACCAACACAACGGCCAGCACCATTGGGCGCCAACACCACGGCTAGCACAACGGCGAGTACCACTGGCGCCAGCACCATGGGCGCCAGCACCACGGGCGCCAGCACCACGGGCGCCAGCACTGCAACCAGCATCATGGGGCGCCAACCTCACAACCAGCACCAAAGGCGGCAGCACCGCGGCCAGCACCGTTGACACCAACATAGCGGTCAACACAACGGCCAACACCCTGGGCGCCAAGACCACGGCCAGCACTATGGGCGCCAACACCTCGGCCAACACCATGGGCGCCAGCACCACGGCCAGCACCATGGGCGCCAACACCTCGGCCAACACCATGGGCACCAGCGCCACGGCCAGCACCATGGGCTCTAACACCACAGCTCAAAAGTTTCAGTTAATAGAGTCAGCTTATTAGCTATTAGAGTCAGCGTAATTCGATAAATCGACCACTTGATTTCCCTCGGATTAGAAAATCCTATAATATAATATTTTTTCTTTATACAAGCTTAGAAAAGTACTCAATGACTGTGAGTAAGGCAATTGGTGCGAATAAAAAAAGATTTAGGTACGCTAAGGTTGATAGCCTGGGCCACTCCGTTAATTTATTTAACTTTCCATGTTTGCTGTGATTTATTATTAGCTCAAACATTTCTCCAGAAAACTAAGAAATAATTCTTTTGACCACAATATGTTAGCGATGATGGGTAATTACTGACCAAAACTGTAGCCATGTAACCAATACGCACCCCAAGTTTAAGCTATGGCCATCAATACATTTTGCAACCTGACACACAAAAGAGGTGGGAGAAGCAACTTAAACAAATTTTATACGTGGGTAATTATCAAACTATATAATTATGAGCATCTTTCCGGGTCAGATGTTCCCGGTTGCCCAAGCACTCAACAAAGGGTCAAGAGACCTTGTCAATGGAGGATTTGAGTGGAGAGTTTCTCTTGAGCATGACCCCGACGCTGAAGGGGTTAATGCACTCCTCCAGCATAAGCCTGACAGAGGCCTGGTCTACACTGTTGGTTAGGTGGGTCTCCCTCAGGTACTGCAGGTGCTGTGTGTTCTCCAGCAGCACACCCCGTCCAGAGATCACCTGCCTGCCAACAACACAAAAAAGATGAAAGCTATGATTCAAACATAAATCTTCTCTATATTTCTTATGGTTTCTTCACTTGAGAAGTAAATGAAAAAACTAACTTTCCAAAGTTCATTTTTCAGTTTTATTATGGCCTTGTCATAATAAAACTGCAAAATGATGAGTTTCATTGGCCCTGTCAACATTTTTAACGGCAAAGTTGAAGTGAATACATTTAAGCTAGATCTACCAATATATACAACCGAAAGAGAGCAAACAGATCCACTCCATCTTACACATCTTAAATTTTTCAATGATGGCTAGTGTGGAATATTATCCAATAGTACATAGAATGTAGGAATATGTTGGTGGCATAACATTAAACAAAGGACCACATGTTTTAAATATGGTTATGTTTAGAACAAGTCATGAGGCTCCAGCAAAAACTAGCAAACACAGCAAAACATGACGTCACAAGAAGTCACATACGTTCGGAGCAATCTTTCAGTCAAATGATGAGAAAATTCACAGTTCTCCATCTTTTATGATTTATAATTTGATGTTCAATAGTCAGAACAATTGAATTTGTTGTTTATACATCTTATTTATATGGCTGAAGTCAAATAATATATTGTTAATAGTTACAGTGAGATGTAAAACCCTTTTTCTTTATTTGTAAACAAGTAACTGTGGATCATAAGTGATCAGATCGTAGCCCTCAGAGTATACAAGACAACAAGACACGTTGTACCACATACTGACTCCAGGATTCCTGGTACCACCGTGATGACGAGCGGACGTCTGGACACCTGCTCTGCCTGGGCACTGTCTGATCACGTTCCGTTTCACGATTTTACCCTAATGGTTTTGGTACTGCCATCTGGCATACCTATTCAACGCTCCGGATTGTTACGAAGCCGGGCGCATATATCGCCTTGGCTCACCGGAAAGTTGATAGATTTTGAACGTTTTCTAGCTGGTTCTTCGGGTGGGGAGTGTGGGGAAATTTCCTCACCTATCTACACTTAATATTATACATATAATTTAAATTGTATATACAATAAAAATATGCATTTTCCGTTTGTTGTACTATTTCAATTATATTTAATTATTATTTCATTATCACTTGAAACCGAAGAATTGCGTGTAATTCTTCTGTTTATCTTTTGTAGAGAAATCCCTGTGACGTAACACACGCCACGTATACAGGGGGAGTTAACAAGTCGGTTAATAAAACTACTCTTCTCAATAAATAATTGCTACTCATAGCATAAACGCAATTTAGTAACTAAAGATTAATCTTAAATTACAATTAAAGAAATCTTAGAAGTATCTGATTTATTATTCTCTCTTTCCCGAAACTTGCAAAATAAACAAGCTTCAATAAACATGGAGGAAAAGGTGAAGGTAACCATCCAAAGACCACTGAGATAACTCGTGCGGCCAGTCATCATGAGTTATCACCTTATTACGAGTGATCATCGTGTCTCACTGCCGGAATTGACCGCGTCAACTCCAGGGAATTAACATTATCTGGTTCAAAGTAGTTAATAGTGGTTGGACAATTTATTAATATTAAAGCTTAATCCGATTATGTGGCCGGAGATTTAACACAAAAATGTAAGATTTCAAAAATATATTATATAAATCACTTGATTTAAATTTGTCACATATAATTTGTATGGTAGATTACATTATACTTTCTTGACGGGCATAGTGTGCTCTAGACAAGAAGGCATGACTTTCTGCAAGTCTAACCACGTAGGCGCCATTGTTCACGTGGGCACATCCTGACCAGAGACGCCTCTATCACGAAAACTTTATCTTCAGAATAGCTAAGCTGGCCTTTATTTTACTAACCCCGGGATAGAGCAAGATAAATAAATTAATTTTAACTAATAAATTAACATTAACAATCAAATCATATTGATTTAATTGCTAGTTCTAGCCTAATCTACTAACAATTTCAAATCCCAAGTATGTGGGATATAATTGGGAATAAATTTAAAAAATACAGTCCACTTTTTACCAGATAATTTACACTCAACAATTACATTAACAATAAAATTAAATTAACTTATTCCTCCTGCAAGTAATTCCCCAATAGGCGACGGTGCCCAGCGTGGGCTAGCCGAGAGGTGCCGGGAGATAGTGGGTCTTGGTGGGCTCCTGGTGCGCCCTCAGATGTGGTAGGTTCCCAGTGAGCCCTCAGACATGGTGGGCTCCCGATAAGCCCTCAGAAGTGGTGGGTTCCCGGTGAACCCTCAGACGTGGTGGGCTCCTGGTGAGCCCTCAGACGTGGTGGGCTCCCGGTGAGCCCTCAGACGTGGTGGGCTCCCGGTGAGCCCTCAGACGTGGTAGGCTCCCGGTGAGCCCTCAGACGTGGTAGGCTCCCGGTGTGCACTCAGACATGGTGGGTTGCCAGTGGGTCATCAGAAGTGGTGAGCTCCCGGTGTGCACTCAGACGTGATAGGTTCCCAGTGTGCCCTCATACGTGCTGGGCTCCCTGTGTGCCCTCAGACGTGATGGGCTCCCGGTGTGCCCTCAGAGTTGGTGGGCTCCTGGTGTGCCCTCAGACGTGGTGGGCTCACGATGTGCCCTCAGACGTGGTGGGCTTCTGGTGCGCCCTCAGACGTGGTGGGCTCCCGGTATGCCCTCAGACGTGGTGGGCTTCTGGTGCGCCCTCAGACGTGGTGGGCTCCCGGTATGCCCTCAGACGTGGTGGGCTCCCAGTGTACCACCAGACATGGTGGGTGTCGGAAAATCCGACACCATTTAATAATAATACATGAAATTGCAGATAATATTGCTGCTGTGTTGTATACACAAGTTAACCCATAGAAAATGTAGCTTGTAGTGGAATTTCCGTCAATAGAAAACGGGATATCATTGCCACATACTGTTATAAATTCACCAGCTATTCTATTGGGAATTATTCTTAAATACATTAGTCTTTGGACTTTATACATTATAAAAACATCTTATTTGAATTAACTTAATTATCAGTATCAAAATAAAGTAAATGTGACCCTTCTATCAGTTACTGATATCTGGACAAGCCAGTAGAGTCGTGAGGAAGGAGTGGTCAGCCATTGTTGTTAAGACCAGAGGCGCAGGGGAGCAAATTCAGCTCCTATAAATTCTCTTGGACGAAGTGTTATGGAGACCAAAGTTCAGCCATCATCAACACGCTGTCAACAATCACAAGGGAAGTGTTTTCCGAAACCCGTTTATCTAATCATTTTTGGCCATTAGTGTTAGGTAGATATTGGGCGAACCAGTGAGAACACAAATGCTCGACTCAATAAAGATAATTAAGCCTTGGTCCTTATCATATCTATTGTACAGTGCTTTCTCTGATATAGCTTTCATATATTAGGATTCTGGCTTTACAGCTAGCATTCTTTGATAGGAACAAGGGACAAGAAGAGTAAGCAAGACTTGATACATCAGTTACTGGGTGATGGAAGCTGCCTCAAACGAGGATAATTTGGTGTCTACATCCTAGTTATACCTGGTGGACTAAGCCTGCTGTACAATAAGATAAGGAACCTCCTCAATGTATACCAATATTTATATTGGTATACCAGTATACCAATATATATATTGTATACCAGTTTAATACTGTAGTTTGATTGGCTGCATATATATAAATTGAATATAAACCCCCCTAATGTGTAAGGATCGATTTGTGAGATTAATTCAGAAATGCAGTCCACTTAACATCATACCAATAGCTATCGAAATATATAAATTAACGTATATATAAATTCTATATAAATTCATATAAATTAAATAAATATAAATCTCACAGGTCAGTTCCCACAGTGGGCTCCCGGTGTGCCCTGAGACGTGGTGGGCTCCCAGTGTGCCCTCAGACGTGGTGGGCTCCCAGTGTGCCCTCAGACGTGGTGGGCTCCCAGTGTGCCCTCAGACGGGGTGGGCTCCCAGTGTGCCCTCAGACGGGGTGGGCTCCCGGTGTGCCCTCAGACGGGGTGGGCTCCCGGTGTGCCCTCAGACGTGGTGGGCTCCCGGTGTGCCCTCAGACGGGGTGGGCTCCCGGTGTGCCCTCTGACGTGGTGGGCTCCCGGTGTGCCCTGAGACGTGGTGGGCTCCCGGTGTGCCCTCAGACATGGTGGGCTCCCGGTGTGCCCTCAGACATGGTGGGCTCCCGGTGTGCCCTCGGACGTGGTGGGCTCCCGGTGTGCCCTCAGACGTGGTGGGCTCCCAGTGTGCCCTCAGACGTGGTGGGCTCCCGGTGTGCCCTCAGACGTGGTGGGCTCCCGGTGTGCCCTCAGACGTGGTGGGCTCCCGGTGTGCCCTGAGACGTGGTGGGCTCCCGGTGTGCCCTGAGACGTGGTGGGCTCCCGGTGTGCCCTCAGACATGGTGGGCTCCCGGTTTGCCCTCAGACGTGGTGGGCTCCCGGTGTGCCCTCAGACATGGTGGGCTCCCGGTGTGCCCTGAGACGTGGTGGGCTCCCGGTGTGCCCTCAGACGTGGTGGGCTCCCGGTGTGCCCTGAGACGTGGTGGGCTCCCAGTGTGCCCTGAGACGTGGTGGGCTCCCGGTGTGCCCTCAGACATGGTGGGCTCCCGGTTTGCCCTCAGACGTGGTGGGCTCCCGGTGTGCCCTCAGACATGGTGGGCTCCCGGTGTGCCCTCAGACGTGGTGGGCTCCCGGTGTGCCCTCAGACGTGGTGGGCTCCCGGTGTGCCCTCAGACGTGGTGGGCTCCCGGTGTGCCCTCAGACGTGGTGGGCTCCCGGTGTGCCCTGAGACGTGGTGGGCTCCCGGTGTGCCCTCAGACATGGTGGGCTCCCGGTGTTCCCTCAGACGCGGTGGGCTCTCGGTGTGCCCTCAGACGTGGTGGGCTCCCAGTGTGCCCTCAGACGTGGTGGGCTCCCGGTGTGCCCTCAGACGTGGTGGGCTCCCGGTGTGCCCTCAGACATGGTGGGTTCCCGGTGTGCCCTCAGACGTGGTGGGCTCCCAGTGTGCCCTCAGACGTGGTGGGTTCCCGGTGTGCCCTCAGACGTGGTGGGCTCCCGGTGTGCCCTGAGACGTGGTGGGCTCCCGGTGTGCCCTCAGAAGTGGTGGGTTCCCGGTGTGCCCTCAGACGTGGTGGGCTCCCGGTGTGCCCTCAGACGTGGTGGGCTCCCGGTGTGCCCTCAGACATGGTGGGCTCCCGGTGTGCCCTCAGACGTGGTGGGCTCCGGGTGTGCCCTCAGAAGTGGTGGGTTCCCGGTGTGCCCTCAGACGTGGTGGGCTCCCGGTGTGCCCTCAGACGTGGTGGGCTCCCGGTGTGCCCTCAGACGTGGTGGGCTCCCGGTGTGCCCTCAGACATGGTGGGTTCCCGGTGTGCCCTCAGACGTGGTGGGCTCCCAGTGTGCCCTCAGACGTGGTGGGCTCCCGATGTGCCCTCAGACATGGTGGGTTCCCAGTGTGCCCTCAGACATGGTGGATTCCCGATGTGCCCTCAGACATGGTGGGTTCCCGGTGTGCCCTCAGACATGGTGGGTTCCCGGAGTCCCCTTAGACGTGGTGGGCTCCTGGTGTGCCCTCAGACATGGTGGGTTCCCGGAGTCCCTTTAGACGTGGTGGGCTCCTGGTGTGCCCTCAGACGTGGTGGGCTCCCGGTGTGCCCTCAGACATGGTGGGTTCCCCGGAGTCCCCTTAGACGTGGTGGGCTCCTGGTGTGCCATCAGACGTGGTGGGCTCCTGGTGTGCCCTCAGACATGGTGGGTTCCCCGGAGTCCCCTTAGACGTGGTGGGCTCCTGGTGTGCCTTCAGACGTGGTGGGCTCCCGGTATGCCCTCAGACGTGGTGGGCTCCCGGTGTGCCCTCAGACGTGGTGGGCTCCCGGTATGCCCTCAGACGTGGTGGGCTCCCAGTGTGCCCTCAGACGTGGTGGGCTCTGGGTATGCTCTCAGACGTGGTGGGCTCCCAGTATGCCCTCAGACGTGGTGGGCTCCCGTTGTGCCCTCAGACGTGGTGGGCTTGCGGTGTGCCCTCAGACGTGGTGGGCTCCAGGTATGCCCTCAGACGTGGTGGGCTCCCGTTATGCCCTCAGACGTTGTGGGCTCCCGTTGTGCCCTCAGACGTGGTGGGCTCCAGGTGTTCCCTCAGACGTTGTGGGCTTCTGGTGTGCCCTCAGACGTGGTGGGCTCCCGGTATGCCGTCAGAAGTGGTGGGCTCCCGGTATGCCCTCAGACGTGGTGGGCTCCAGGTATGCCCTCAGACGTTGTGGGCTTCTGGTGTGCCCTCAGACGTGGTGGGCTCCCGATGTGCCCTCAGACATGGTGGGTTCCCGGTGTGCCCTCAGACATGGTGGGTTCCCGGAGTCCCCTTAGACGTGGTGGGCTCCTGGTGTGCCCTCAGACATGGTGGGTTCCCGGAGTCCCTTTAGACGTGGTGGGCTCCTGGTGTGCCCTCAGACGTGGTGGGCTCCCGGTGTGCCCTCAGACATGGTGGGTTCCCCGGAGTCCCCTTAGATGTGGTGGGCTCTGGGTAGGCTCTCAGACGTTGTGGGCTCCTGGTGTGCCCTCAGACGTGGTGGGCTCCTGGTGTGCCCTCAGACGTGGTGTGGGTCTGGATTCTGTGTTGTCGGGAGCCAACTGAATGACTTTTTCTGTTTTAGATATTTTTCACAATATTAATACTTTTTAAAGTATTCATTTTGTAAATACTTTATTAACCTTTGTTTTTCAAGATGTAGATGAATGGTATTTGTTATCCATTCTAGTAATTTTACCACATTAGACATTCAGCTAAATCGGGGAGCCGGTGGCTGAGCGGACAGAACACTGGACGCGTGATCCTATGGTCCCGGGTTCGGTCCCGGGCGCCGGCTAGAAAAAATAGGCAGAGTTTCTTTCATCTTGATGCCCCTGTTACCTAGCAGTAAATAGGTACATGGGAGTTAGTCAGGTGTCATGGGCAGCTTCCTGGGTGTGGAGGCCTGGTCGAGGACCGGGCGCGGGGATACTAAGCTCCGAAATAATCTCAAGATAACCTCATTATAACGGAAATGGCTGATACTTCGAAGCCAGTAATCTATTTCCTTTCCAAGAGATCGACTAAACATTTGTAACTCTATGATTGTGGTAATTTACTCGATAGAATGATATATTAAATATAAAAGAGAAGGGCTCACATAGATAGTCTTTGCAGTTCTTTATGACATTGGTAAAGGCTTATTTCTGATATGATAATCTACTTCCATGGATTCCCATTTTTGACTAAAATTATTCTACCTAATCAACTTATATTACTTTGGAGTTTATCTGGAGAGGGTTCTGGGAGTTCCTTTACTCCCCAAGCCCGGCCAGGGGCAAGGCTTGGCTTATAATAACTTGGTTCAATAGGATGTTGCTTCAATGAGTTATAAGTATAATCCACATTGAAATCAAGTGACATGGCACCCACCTCCGTACACATCACTTTCTGAGGACAGCCTGCCTCCCATGTTCGGGGATGGCCAATCTGCCTTTTCCCAAAGAGTGCTCAGTTCCTCATAATTTATATGTGGGAGTAATAAAGGTGTTGGAAATAAAATTTTGTTATTGATGGAGTCTAAACACTATAACTCTACAATAGGCAAATGTGCAAATATTATATTAAAGAATATAGCGCTAAGTGTTAATTATTCAGATAACATAGTCATAATATTATTTGCTATTTTTATACCTTACTCTTCGAAGCAAATTTTGCATGACCTATAAATAGAACCACTTAGAAAAACAGGCTTAGAGAATATAAAAATCTTCGGCAGCATGACATCTAATACACAGCAGACTTACTTGAGGAAATTGGTGACATTGTCAAAGAGAAGGAAGTTCCAGATGAGTGAGTGGACGTCCTGATTGGCTGAGCCCTTGAATATGTCCACCCAGAAGTCGCTGTAGCCACCAACCGCCAGCTTCCTCTGTCCATAACAAACATCAACTGTTAGGGCTAGCTAGCGGCTACGGGGTATACTGTGAGTACTCACCTAGTTGTACTTTCGGGGGTCGCGCTCCGGCTCTTTGGTCTCGTCTCTCAACCATCAATCTACTGGTGTACAGAATCCTGAGTTTCTCGAGATCTGTCATATCTACATTTGAAACTACGTATGGAGTCAGCCTCCGCCCCCTCACTTCCTAGTGCATTCCATTTACTAACTACTCTGACACTGAATAAGTTCTTTCTAATGTCTCTGTGGCTCATTAGGGTACTCAGCTTCCACCTTCATAAACGGGATAAAGATACTTTTTATCCAAAAGAGCCAAATCGAATCGAATAATACAGGAGAAGATGCCCATGGGGCGAGCCTTGAAGTGGGGACAGCTGAAGAGAAGTCGGTGAGAGGAAATGCTGAAGTTGAAGAGAAAGTGCCAGGGCTTGACCAAGCTGCGTGTGAATATGTCGATGCTGCAAACCACCCAACAACTGGCTAGGCTGGGAGACGGGTCTGGAAGGCGGCAGTGGCAGTTCTTCTGCATTCAAGGTGGAGAATATTCTTGCTACTGTGTGGTGCTTCTTCTTTCTTCTTTCTTCTTTTTTTTTCTTCTTTTTATTTCTTCATGCTGCAAGTAATCATCTGATGTTTGTACTCGGTGTAGTCACTTTGGATGAGGTCAGGTGACAGTGTAGACTCATCGCATTCCTCGAAGATTACGTTGTTAGGCAGACTGAATGTGTTTTCTGGATAGGCCTGCTTCATGATGTCTGCCTTCATGTTATACATCTGGCTGGAGATCCGTCTGAACTCGGGCGATCCAACTGCATTCCTGTTACGCTGTTGAAGCATTACTGATATTTCCAGAGTTTCTTCACAATCTATCTCCTGGGCTGAGGGTGGTGAGTGTGCTTCAATGTCAACAGAGGCATTTGAGTCGTCATTAGAAGATGTGGTGAGGCCTGCAGGAGAAGTTGATGGCAGTATCGCACATGATGTAGTCGCTGGAGCAATAGTGTCCGGGTTGACAGGCGTCTCTGGTGTGGGGTCGGACTCAGGTGGAGAGGAACCATCGGTAAACATGGCCTCTGGTATCACAAAGGTCGGAAGGTTGTTGAGCTTGTACAAGTCGTTCAGTATTTTGTTCCGTTTCTTGAGATCTCCACCTGACATTTCTGATGCGAAGTGAATCAGAGCTGTTAATCTCCGGCGGGCTACAGCAGAAGCCAAAAAAACCATACTGTTAGCAAAGCGAGCATCATGGGCAAAATTTTGTGATAGATTCACACCCACTACGCCACATTCAAAAGTCTGGGCTACATTTAACAGCATTAAAGGTCGCCCAACATTCCCTTCGTTCCCCCTGATGATCAACGGTTCACTCTGTCAAACACCTCAGGAGCGTGCAAATGTTCTTGCTGAATGTCTTAAAGTTACCCTCTCAACACCCTTCTTTCATGCCCAAGAACTCCCCCTCAGACAAGAAATTGACCGTGCCATACTGCTACCCATGCTCGGCGTTGACAACATGTACACCTTAAGCGAGCTACAATTAGCCTTAACCCGCCTACCTCTTGGCAAGGCACCTGGAGAGGATGGAATTCCATATGAACTCATTAAACATCTTCCATCAACTGCACATAGTACTCTCCTAAACTATTACAACCTATGCTGAACCCACGGAAATATTCCCTCATAAAGGCAGACCAGTATTATTCTTCCGTTCCTTACACCAGGAAAAGACCCATCCCAACCTGCGTCATATAGACCTATTTCCCTACTATCATGTCTCAGTAAAGTCATGGAAAGACTAGTACATACTCGCCTCCAATGGTACCTAGAATATAATAATATTATACCGTCACTCCAAGCTGAATTTCGACCGCAATGCTCTACACTCGATCAAATACTTTGCCTTGAACATGAAATCCGCACCTCCCTCAGAAGCAGCAAATTTTGTATTGTTCTCTACTTAGACCTCAAAGGAGCTTTTGATAGCATTCCTCATACTTGCCTCCTCGCAAAGCTTGCGCGTTTAGGCGTACAGGGAAGATTACTTTTATGGTTAAAATCCTATCTTACGAACAGGACCTCTAAAGTCTATATACAAGGCGAGTTTTCCGATGACATCCCAATACAAACGGGTGTCCCACAAGGCTCCATACTAAGCCCAACCCTTTTTGCTGCATTCTTAGCAGATTTGCCTAACACCCATCCTGTTAACCTCTCGGCGTACGCCGACGACTTAACACTGTATTATTCAGACAACGCCTTACCTAATACAGTCTCAACAATGCAAACAGCACTTGATCACCTCATAAATTGGACACAACAATGGGGCCTTCAAGTTAGTACTACCAAAACCTATTATCAAATTTTCACTAAAAAAAGACTTGTTCATCTACCCACCCTCACAATACACAACACTCCCATCCAACACGTACGAGAACATAAATACCTTGGCATGCACTTAGACTCGCCCTCACTTACCTGGAAAGCACACATTCAACACCTTAAACAGACGACACAACCCCGACTCGCCATACTGAAAGCCCTCACTGGCACCACCTGGGGAGCACACCATAAAATCTTGCTCCGTTTCTATACAACCTACATTCGCAGCCAACTAGACTATTGTTGCCAAGCATATGCGTCGGCTGCGCCTACTAACCTACAGAGCCTAGAGGTCATCCAAAACAATGCCATGCGACTTATATGTGGCGCAATGCGTTCCACTCCTATCCTCGGACTTTACGGGGAAACGGGCCTCACAAGCCTAGCTACCAGACGAGACATAATGTGTGCCAACTATCTGTCACTCTGTACCACTGCTCACCAGACACACCCATACAGATCAAAAATTAACCCAACAGTTAACCCACATAACCCCCGCTTCCCAACCAATCACTCACAACCTTTCCTCACACGGGCTACAAATAACCTCAATATAGGCCTCTCTCTATTCCAAAACTCGGAAACCCAACTTACTGTTCCCCCTATTCCACCCTGGCTTTATACAACTCCTAATACAGCAATACAACTCGAAGACAACATTCCAAAGTCTGCACCAAACTCAGCCATAGCCTCAGTCTTTCTCTCAACAATGAAAAATTGCTACCCAAATACCACAGCGATTTATACAGATGGATCTCGTATCATCATGAACAACGTACCCTCGGTCACTAGCGCTGTATGGATACCGGAATACCATCTCAAGCAGGGATGGCGATTACCAAACCAACTATCTGTTTTCACAGCTGAATTATATGCCTTATATCAAGCTCTCCAAATAATCACAACATTACCAATCGGGACATATACAATCTGAAAACCTTCTCAATTCTATGCTCAGCCCTTCAATCTCTAGTGCCTTCATTTCATTCACTGCTGCATTGTCCTTATCATTCCACTCTGTACTGCTGGAGCCTTCCTGCCCTTTAATTCCCACAGCTACCACTGATCTTTTTCTTTCCATCAGCTGGGTAGTGGAGCGTGCCACTTCCTTTGAGGTGGCAGCTTTCATGGCCACCTCCATCATTGTGGAGATTACTTCAGATTTTTTTTAGCATTTCTGCAAATGTTGCTTTGAAAGTGGCATTCTCTTCCAGTATACTATTTCCACCTCCCCCCCTGGATGATTTTCTGAGTCTTAGCATCAACACTGTTCTCTTTGAGGGTTCTAATCTCCTCTTTCGCTGCTGTCAGCTCTCTTTTCAGGTTGCTTATATCATTCTTCATTTCCTGCATCCATCCCTGCATCTCACTCTTGATGTCCTCCAAAAATTGGGCGAACATTTCCTTCATTTCATCATATTGAATTTTTCCTGTTCCCCTGTTTCCTCTGGCCATCATGCCTGCCTATGTTCTTGTTATGCTGTAATAGGATTTGTCAGGAGGAGGGCAAGCGGGGATGTGTGTGTGTGTGAGAGAGAGAGAGAGAGAGAGAGAGAGAGAGAGAGAGAGAGAGAGAGAGAGAGAGAGAGAGAGAGAGAGAGAGAGAGAGAGAGAGAGAGAGAGAGAGAGAGAGAGAGAGAGAGAGAGAGAGAGAGAGAGAGAGAGAAGTTACCTAGTTGTGCTTGTGGGGTTTGAGCTCTGGCTCTTTGGCCCTGCCTCTTAACTGTCAATCAACTGGTGCACAGATTCATGAGCCTACTGGGCTCTATCCATTTGTTGGGCTCCATCTACATTTGGAACCGTGTATGGAGTCTGCCTCCACCACATCACTGCCTAATGCATTCCATCTGTTAACTACTCTGACACTGAAAAAGTTCTTTCCAACGTCCTTGTGGCTCATTTGAGTACTCAGTTTCCACCTGTGTCCCCTTGTTTGCGTACCACTCATGTAAACAGTTCATCTTTATCTATCATGCCAATTCCTCCTAGAATTTTGTAGCTAGTGATCATGTCTTCCCTTACTCTTCTGTCCTTCGGTGTCGTGAGGGGACTTCATGCAGCCTTTCCTCGTAACTCATGCCTCTTACTTCTAGCACTAGCCTAGTGGCATACCTTTGAACTTTTTCAAGCTTCGTCTTGTGTTTCACAAGGTACGGGCACCATGCTGGGACTGCATACTCCTGGATTGGGCTTACAAATGTGGAATGCAAGGTGTGGGTAAATTATTCCCACATATAGTTTACTATAATCATAAATTAATTAATAAGTCCAGATGAATATATTACGTAAGTGGACTGTATAAATGTAATAGTTGGTTGGATAATTCCACTTCCACACTTTTTGGGGGGTAGATCTAATACTGCTTTTATAATCAAATGAGGGTTATGGAGTTAGTAGACTAACTATAATATCATAACTAAGTAATTATCAGCTTAGCTGTCTAGTAGATAATGAGAAGTACATCTGACAGCCTTCTGATATCAGTATAATCCTGTCTCAACGTGATGGCATCATGGACACATGATTCATCAGTCAAGGTGACCCACTCTCCTATATAATTCCATACTGTGAAAAAAAATGTAATTTCTACTGAACTACAGTTATACCAACTAATTTCCACTGAAAGGATTAACCGATTCTCGGAATTAAACGTACGAGGTTTATTTGATAATCCTACATCCTAATGATCGGATAATCTATCACTATAATTATTGCCATAAAGAATGATAAGATTGCTCCTCCGACAAGGAGTTGTGTTCTCAATGTTGGGCGAAACAGGGAGCAACATCTAGGATTCATTAATGCACGGATGATCTCTAATTTTTACTATGCTAATGGCAAGCTTCTTAGGATACTGATCAAGCTGGCTACAACAGAGCGAGCACACCGAGCAGAGTGACGCGTGAGCACTCTATCTCCCTATCAGTGCATTATTTCGGCATTCAAGTTACGATATTTTACTGTCTTTCTATCAAATAAGAAGTTGCCGACATTATTTTACATCAGAATAATGCACTTCAGGTATCAACAGACGGGTTTCCACTGTTTATATTAGTGTGCCGGTGTCATTAGATAAACAAAATATATATGCATAGATAAAGATCAGTTTGTGACTTTTATCCAACCGGAATCAGCTGATCGTGGTTATAGAAAATTTTACTTAGAAACAGAAGGTTAATTTGTTTTAATGAATTAAATCAATTTCCAATCTAAATTACCTAGTAAATTAAACAAAGATTAGACTAGGTTTAATTCTATTTATATAAATAGTTTGTTCTCATGGGAACTGGGCGGTTGATGTAACGGTGGCCATGAATAATAGGAAAAATTTGGCAACACGACGCTACTTGTTATGTTAGTAATGTTAGTAAATTTGATTTCCGAGCACAATAAATTTATCTTATCGTACTAGGTGTTAGTATTTAGGGTGTCGAAATTTTCCGACTTAACTCCGGAGTAGAGAAAACAGGAGTCGCAGTTCTTGATTCAGTACTGATGTTCCTGATGCTCACCCCCCCCTTCCCTTGGCCCCCAAAGTTATAAGCTCATTACATGTTAATAAGTCAGCACATTGGTAAGTACATAACGGATGTCCCGGATCTGTATAAGTGTTATGGAAACTAAGTAATTAATCTGTCATCACGGGTACATCTACTTAATGATTAAAATATTAGTCATCATGTCCTTAAAGATCGAGCAGACTCCTAGTTCTACAGTGAGGTCAGTTGTTAGGGTCGCTATGAGTTACAACTTGTTAAGTTACTTAGGCACTGAATTATTCCTACAGACTCATGAGATCGGCTCAACCTCAAAGGCCAAATTATCTGCATTTTTGGAGAGTTAAAATATTGTTTGAATTTAAGTTTACATTGTTGCGCTGCAATCCTTTATGGACGAATAATGGGGTTTAAAGGGTTGTTTTCTTCTGGAAATTCAGGTAAGTTCATATTTTGAGAATTTTCATGTCCCGTCAATTTCAGAGGAACTAATTTCTCTAAAGTTTTTAGGGTGCTCTTGCCTCAACACTTGACCCTAACTATTCTTAAAACTCCTTGGTCATCTGGATGTTCAGAAACAATTTTGCCTACAGACCACTCTGACTTCGGCCTGTCGCTGTCCACTAAGACAAGATCACCTGGTTTTAAATTGATTTTTTATAGGGGTTTGCAGCTCCATAATGGTATTCTCTCAGATCAGACATACTCATGAGTCTACACTTCATTCCACCTACCTATCACTCTGGAAAGAAGTTTATAACTATCCATAAAGTCACTCCCACCGACATATGAGGGATCTTCCGGCTCCTCATCTTCTAGAGATATCAGACTAAGACTAAGAAGGCTCCTATTTATCAGGTGGGATGGACTAAGTGTTTATTTTAGTGAGAAATCATCCGAGAGATAGGTCAGGAGTCGGTTGTTGACTCGTGCCTCTATTTCAGTGACAATGGTTTGGATTTCTAGTAGGCTAATTTTGGGGGCAATATAGGGCTTTTCTCAAACATCGTTTAACAGTGTCTACCAAACATTCATAGAATCCACTGTGCCACGGTGCTCTGGGAAGTATAAATTTCCAGTGGCACTGTCTTTGTTTTAAGACTGCACATACCTCTGGATGATTCCATATCTCCTTTAGGCAGGCTTCTCCTGCCACAAAATTGGATCCCTTATCCGAAATCATCAACCTGAGCAGGATTGACATGCCACCTACCTTCAAAAGGCTTGTAGGAAGGATCCTACACTCATGTCAAAAGTTACTTCTAAGTGTAAACCTCTTGTGGTGGCGCACGTAAAGAGACATATATAGGCTTTCACCGGAATCTTGTCTGGAGTGCCTGTTAAGATAAGTGCTCCTGTGTAATCCCCCCAAGTGGTCTCAAAGGGATGAAGGTGAACGACTCATTCTCTAGGTAATGGTGTTGGACCTGGGTAAGGGCACTCCCGAGTGTCATACCTCCAGCAGGTCACACAAGATTTAATTATCGATTTGACAGTTTGACGACAGAGGACAAAACTTCTGCCTTAAATCAGTGATAGTGTCTAACACTCTACCATGTAAGGTGCCATATTCATGACAATGTTGTACTATTAATTTACTAATGATGTGGTGACGAGGAAGGGGTATAGGATTCTTTACATCCAACTCAACGTCCACATGTTGTAAACGTCCTCCACATCGTAAAATATTATGATTGTATTTATCATAATACAAAAAAATATCATAAAATCATACTATATGCCTAAAGACTTTACTATTTTATTAGGGAGAGTTTCATAATTTCTCCCATAGGTTTCCATCGTCGCTTGTTTGGCCCCATATTTTATTGGACTAGGGAATTGGTATCTTATTCCTATTTTATTAAGAAAATCAAACACTATTTGGGTGATCCCTAGTAGTTTACTTAAACTAGAATAATGACTAGGATCAATAGCCAATGTTCGAGGGGGTTCTGGTGTCTCAGTGGGAGACAGTGATATTGGTCACTATGACTTGTGGCTTTTGCTTAGGCCACTGACCACTGACCAGCCACTGGGGTCCATTAAACTACATCTCGGTTTTGACTAATTGTCTTAGCGTCAATCCTCGTGAGAGGTAGTCAGCTGGGTTATCCTTTGTAGGTACTTTTCTCAGTTTGTATTCTTCTGACATCTCTCTTCTCTTCCTAACACGGTTACTGACATAGGGAGTTTTATTATGATTGTTTTTTACCCATTGTAAGATTGCCTCATCGTCTGACCACACTACTATCTCAGAGAAGTGAATATTGTTTAGTGTCTTGGTCAGGTAATGAGCCAATCGAACACCTACCAACAAAGCCGTTAATTCCATTTGTGGCAGTGACTGCTTCTTTAGTGGGGCCACTCTGGCTTTAGAAGTAAGCAGTATTGATTGCTCTGTGTTCACTAAATAGGCTACGATGCCACACGCCTTTCCCGAGGCGTCACAAAACACATGCAATTTTATAGGTTGTTTTAATCCTATGGCATTACGAGTAAATTTAAGGGTACTGAGAATATTTAGATCTGTTATTATCTGCTGCCATTTGTCTTGTAAGTCACATGACAAGAGATCATCCCAACCCATTTTTGTTTGCCAACATTCCTGCATGAGAAGTTTGCCTTTAATTAAAATGGGGCTGATCAGGCCTAAAGGGTCAAATGGTTTACTGAAAAAAGATAATAACTTTCTCATGGTTAAGGTAGATTATTGGTTTCCACTGATTTAATATTTAACTCACCAGAAGTGTTCCATTCCATACCAAGGACTTTCAAAGTATGAGGTACTTTGTTACCCAGAAATTCATTTTCTATTAACTGATTTAATTGTTTATTATTAAAAGCCCACGACTGGAGAGGCATGTTGGCCCTCAGTAATTCTAGATTAGCCTCATGATATATTTCAATCAGTTTTGATTCATCACTTGTAATTCCTTGGAAATTGTCTTCATATAAATTATTTCTAATTTTGGTTTTGTGAGGACTATTAGATTTCTTCAAATGCTTATCCAATGTTGCTTGAAGCACAAATGGAGAAGATGTAGCCCCAAATAAGACTGATGCAAATCTATAGGTTACGATTTCACTATGTGCATCACTTGGATCCTTTACCCAGAGGAACATTGTGAAATTTTGGTCTTCTTCTTCTTGAAGACTTACTCTAAGGAAAGCCTTATTTATATCGGCAGTATATGAGTAGGTTCCTAGACGAAACCGTAACAACACATCATTGAGTCTTTGTGTAAGACTCAGGCCAGTTTGTAGGCAGTAATTTAGTGCGACACTATTTGCCTTAGCCTTGGCACTACAGTTGAATACAACCCTAATGGTTGTAGTAATTGAATCTTTCAACACGGCATAATGAGGCAAGTAATGTCCCTCTTTAGAGGTATCATTCTTGACAACTTCAATAAACTTGTCAATTTGTTGTTGTTGTATCAAGTTGTGATACAGTTGTAATTTGTCAGGTTGCTTATTCAATCGAGCTACCTGAGATTTTACCTGACTTAGTGCCATGAAATGGCTTACAGGTAATTGTGGATGTTTCAATTTCCATGGCAATTTAACCTATTATTGATAATCTTTACAAATATCTGAGTTAAGATATTGTTGATAAGTCCAAGTATTATCAGGACTTGATTGCTCAGTGACAATGCCTAAAGATCCCAGAATTTATGTACAGGCGGATCAGGGGTATCTTTAGCAATGTCTCTGAATTTGAGTGGTGACTGTTCCAAGAATAGTCACGCAACTATAATTGAAGTAACTTGTTGACTGTCTACTGATGAAGATTGTTTCTGATGTAACACTGGTTCAGTGAGAAATTTGGCTCCAGCTGATAGCAACAGATTCATTCCCTGTTGCTTGGTACATCCAGTGATAAATTTATAGTAATATTCTGCTCCTACAAGTATACTGATATCGGTGAGGTGATCAGACTTAATTTTATGATCAGCCAACTTAACTTCTTTACTTCTGAAAAATTTATCTATGTTCCCTAGACCATTAACATACAGGTCAGATGGGATTTTATGCACTATAATAGTCTGCACTGGGCAGGTGTAGCCTCCTATGAGTACTAAAACTTTCACAACCTGTCCTCTTAAAAAGAACGTCGCTTTTGGCTGTTTGTCCGTATGGCCGAATTTGGACGTAATTTGGAAATGAAAAAAAAATGAAAATAAATTTAGGATTTTTTTTCAACAACAGTAAGTTAAGGGTCCTCTGATAGGTTAGGTGGGCAGGAAATTCTCATAAAGTTTCCAAACGTTATGAAAAACGTGAATTTAAAGTGTCCTCTTATAACCTCTGCGCGTAGGCCGGACGACTCAAATAGAAAACGGAACAGAACGTCACTTTTGTGAGTCGATTTCATTTCAAATTACGTCCAAATTTGGCCATAGCGCGCATACCAGCCAAAAGTGACGTTCTTTTTAAGAGGATGGGTTGATATTCGCGAGGTCTGGAATTGATTAAAATCCGGAAACGTTCAATTTTACTTGACATAAGGGTTTGAGATTTAAATTGTCAGCTACTTATTGGTCAATAAATGTTTTCTGGGGACCCTTGGTCTAAAGGGTCCCAGATTCCTTAATAGTTAGTCGCAACTGAGCTGTAGGTAATGTTGTAGAATTGTCTGATTTAGTAGCAAGAACATTCACTTCTTGATGTACCTTGCAATATTGTACAGAAGTGGAAGTATTCTGTTCCACTTGAGGTTTTTGTGACCTCGTTTTTGGTTCTCCACACAGTGTTGAGTGGTGTTGGCCTTTATGGCACTTGTTGCACTATGCAATGCAGTCATACAGGTGCTCTGATTATGTGCTCCCAAACATCTTGTACATCTACATAACTCTTTGAAACATTTAATTCTCGCAGTACGACCTGAGTGTGAAGACATCTATATGCTACATGTTCTCCTTAACAGAACAAACTATTTCTCCCTCCTGTAGTAGTAGTTTTAGGAGGCGCATTTACCACAGGTTTGGAGGGACTTATTGTATAGGTATCCACATTGCTACTCCTCCCCCTTGGAGTGGAGTTAGCCATTTTAGATCTTATAGAAGTAGTTGTGGTACTTTGAGATTTACGATGAGTATTAGTTGAAGGTATTGAGATACTCTTACCTTCCTGGTTCGCTCGTTGTCTTTCGACTACAAGGCGTAAACCGTCTGTTATCTCTGTCCCGTTGTTCACAGACGTTTTGTTGTGTAAAGTACACAGTTTGTCCAATGTTTCACTAGGCAACTTCCATCTTATAATTACTTTAGTCAACCACTCAACCACTGAAGTTGACTTCAAGCTTTTTTAGAAAAATTAAGGCTTTAAGTAAGGACTCAAGCCCCAATCAAAAGGTTTGGAGAGAGTCAGTGAAACTATTCGTTGCTGGCAAGTCCAGCAGTTTTTGGACTAGGGTTGTGATAGCTATCTCTGTGTTAGCATAATTATTTTTAAGCAGCTGAACTGCGAGGTCATAGCCATCACTCGTCAAGTTTAAATTTAAGATTATCTTTGAGCCTTCTTCTCTGAGTTAATCTTGTAAATAAGTAAACTTAGTAGTTTTAGGGATAGTGGGTTTAGAATCTACCACATCAACAAACTTGTTCCAAAAGTCATCCTAACTCTCACTCACGCCACCAGAGAATGTGAGTAGACTAATCAAAGGTAATTTTACTTCAGGCTTTGGAAAGTTTGCAGACTCTATGGCTACTTTATTCTGAGTAATTAGTTTATTGAAGGGTTGTAGCGTAACCTGTCCATCATCAACGTACTGGTCTAGCTCACTCATAATATTTTCTAATTCGATTTCAGTGATTTGTGTCTTAGTAAGTTCAGACAAATACTGTGCTATCTGAACTCTAATTTGTTCAAAAATTTTATTAGCAATTTGGAAATAACTTTCCAGTTCAAAATAATTAATTGGTGATTGTTGAGACAGATCATGACGTATGATGATCTGTCTAGTGAAGTGAACGCTTAGACCAGTAAGGGTCCTTTTCATTCTTCCTGCACTATCCATCTTGGTTAATTTAAGCCTTCTAGGATTGGTATAGTTACAACTAATGTAGCTAGGATACTTGTTCTTGTAGTGGATACAAGTAACGTTATAATAGCCTCGTATTTAATTTTCCTCGATTTTGCTATATGATCCTACCTCATGTACAGATTAGATTACAAACTAAATATTAAAAAATCAAGATATGAGTGGCACTTTGATATCACTACAGGTAGTACTGCGGGTTAGTCCTTCTCATTCGCCTTTGGATGGAAAAGTGATACCTAGTAACACTCACAGATGAACACAGCAGTGAAGGAACAAGTGACGAAACTGAGAAAAGGGGAGAACACAGAGAGTGACAAGGAGTTGTGTGAAGAACTCAACAAGAGATTCCAAGAGGTTTCCACAAAAGAACAAGGAGAAGCCCCTGCACTAAATGAGGAGGATTCAAGCCAAGCAACCTTGGAGGAATTTAACTTCACCAGTGATGAGGTAAAAAAAATCATTTGGAGCTGAATGTGACAAAGGCTGTGGGGCTTGACATAATCTAACCATAGATACTAAAGGAAGGTGCAGAAGAACTAAGTGTGCCACTCTCTATGGTGTATAACAGGTCACTAGAAACAGGAAACCTACCGAAAAGTTGGAAGACAGCTAACGTAGTTCCAATATACAAAATGGGTGACAGGCAAGAGGCACTGAACTATAGGCCAGTTTCCCTAACTTTAGTACCATGCAAGGTGATGGAGAAGATCATTAGGAAAATGCGTAGCATCTGGAGGGAAATAGCTTTGTAACACACCACCAGCATGGGTTCACCGATGGTAAATCGTGCATCACAAGTTTAATAGAATTCTATGACCAGGCACCAAAAATTAGGCAAGAAAGAGAAGGGTGGGCAAACTGCATTTTCTTGGACTGCCAGAAAGCCTTTGTCACAGTACCCCATAAAAGGCTGTTAAAAAAGTTGAAGCAACAGACAGGAGTAAAAGGGAAGCTGCTCCAGTCGATAAGGGAGTATTTAAGCAACAGGAAACAGCAAGTAACTGTGAGGGGGAAGGCATCAGAGTGGCGAGATGTCACCAGCAGAGTCCCCATAAGGCTCAGTACTTGGACCCATTCTGTTTCTAATATATGTAAACGATCTTCCGGAGGGTATAGATTCATTCCGTCAGCCGAGCGGACAACACGCTGGAGTTGTGATCCTATGGTCCTGGGTTCGATCCCAGGCGCCGGAAAGAAACAATGGGCAGTTTCTTTCACCCTATGCCCCTGTTACCTAGCAGTAACTAGGTACCTGGGTGTTAGTCAGCTGTCACAGGCTGCTTCCTGGGGGTGGATGCCTGCTCGAGGATTGGGCCGCGGGGACACTAGAGCCCCGAAATCATCTCAAGATAACCTCAAGATAACTTATTCCTCTCAATGTTTGCTGATGATGCAAAAATTATGAGAAGAATCAAGACAGACAAAGATAGACAGAGACTACAGGATGACCTGGACAAACTGGAGGAATGGTCTAGAAAATGGCTGCTAAAGTTCAACTCATGAAAGTGTAAAGTAATGAAATTAGGCGAAGGGAGCAGAAGGCTGAACACAAGGTACCATCTGGGAGGTGAAATCCTGCAGGAGGCAAGCAGAGAGAAAGATCTGG
Source organism: Procambarus clarkii (assembly GCF_040958095.1). NCBI lineage: Eukaryota > Metazoa > Arthropoda > Malacostraca > Decapoda > Cambaridae > Procambarus > Procambarus clarkii. The sequence goes on from NC_091169.1 coordinate 32,099,476, forward strand.
GGTTGATATCACATTGAACCTGTCCCCAGAGGCCTACATCAAAAGGATATCATCAGTGGCATATGCTAGGTTGGCCAACATAAGAACTGCCTTTAGAAACTTGTGTAAGGAATCGCTCAGGACCCTGTATACCACATATGTCAGCCAATCCTGGAATATGCAGCTCCAACCTGGAGTCCATACCTAGTTAAACACGAGACAAAGTTAGAGAAGATTAGCGGTATGCCACCAGACTCGTCCCGGAACTGAGAGGTATGAGCTACAAGGAAAGGCTAAAGGAGCTGAACCTCACGTCCCTGGAAAACAGAAGAGTAAGGGGATACATGATAACCACCTACAAAATTCTCAAGGGAATTGACAGGGTGGACAATGACAAAGACAAAACAAACCAGCAAGGGTGGAACACGAACAAGGGGACACAGGTGGAAACTTAGTACCCAGATGAGCCACAGAGACGTTAGAAAGAATTTTTCAGTGTCAGTGTAGTTACCACATCAAGTGTTGTGGTGGAAGCTGACCCCATACACAGCTTCATATATAGGGATGATAGAGCCTAGTAGGCTCAGAAATCTGTACACCAGTTGATTGACGGTTGAGAGGCAGGACCAAAGAGACAAAGCTCAACCCCCACAAGCACAACTAGATGAGTACAGTAAATAATAATAAAGGTAAAAGAACACAATTCGTGTATTTAATGAATACCACTATGATTAGGGTCTGCACCATGTTAAATGTTGATTAGGCAGAATTGCTTGATACAGCACTAATCAACAAATCCACAAGGGTCGTGATGAGGGTTTGAACCTATATCCGAAAGGATCCCTGACGCGCCTTAATCGACTGTGCCACACACAGCCAAAAGAATTGCAACCGGGAGTTCATCTGGCCTCACACGGATCCTGCAGTATCTCCGAGACACAAACCAGGGTTTTACAGTTTCCCCATGCACCCGGGCTCTGTCAATAATCTCTTCTTCCTCTTCACCCTTATTTCACTACACACAGAAATCACAATAGAGTGGGGCATCAAGTGAACAAATCCACAAGGGTGGTGATGAAGGATCGAACCTACGTCTTTCATACATGCCCTATTAAACCACGGATTCTTCTTTTGCTTCTCGTTTTTTTTCCTGTCGGGCCGGGATAAACCTGTTTGCTGCCTCTTGACACTTTTTGGTGATATATTTTATCATGTCCTGTACGGTCTTAGTTCTGAGTTCTGTGTCCCATGGTATATCCCCTAGGATAATCCCCTAGGAATTTCCTCCTCTCCTCATAATTTCTCTTTCGGTATGCCAGCCCTTTGCTTTCCAGTTCTTTTTTGGGGGAGATAATTAATAGCCCTACCAGGTACTCAAAGATCAATACTCTGTGATCACTCTTTCCCAAGGGGGCTTCCAACTTAACTTCCCTACTTCCCTTATATCCAAGTCATTTAGGGTAAATATCAGATCATGCATTGCTGGTTCATCCTCTCCTCTCATTCTTGTCAGTCCCTTGATGTGTTGGCTGAGAAAGTTTGTTGTTGCTACATCCAGCGACTTAGCTCTCCATGTGTCCTGTCCTTCATGTGGGTCTCTGTTCTCCCAATCTATCTTCCGGTGGTTGAAGTCTCTCTTGATTAGTAGTTTGGATCCGTTCCTGCTAGCTACAGAAGCTGCTCTCTCTATTATATTGATGGTGGCCATGTTGTTTCTATCATATTCCTGTCTGGGTCTTCTGTCATTTGGTGGGGGTTATATATGACTACTATTATAATTTTTTATCCTCCAATTGCTATAGTACCTCATATATAGTCACTGAAAACTTCACAGCCCTGAACAACCATCTCTTCAAAGCTCCAGTCATTTCTTAGCAGCAAAGCTACACCACCTCTTCCTCTACCTTCTCTCTCTTGCTTCACTACAGAGTAGTCCTGTGGAAACACTGCATTTGTTATGGTTTTCGTTAGCTTTGTTTCTGTGAGTGCTATTAGTGAGTGAGTCTTGGTTTTCTTCTACTGCCCATTCTCCAAGTTCACTTGTTTTATTCGTAATCCCATCTATGTTAGTTTACATTGTCTTGTAGCTCACTTTCTTCTGTTCATTGTCCCCTTCTTGGTGAGCGTTCTACTGATGGAGGAAGCTGTTCAATAGGTGTGAAGATCTGTGAAGTGGTTAACAGGGTCACAGTGGATTCTGGGGTGGAGGGTGGGGGTTCAAGGGAAGGGGGGGACAGGTAGGGTATGGGCTAAGGAGGTAGGGGGGGGGGGACATGGAGGATACAGGGTGAGGTGGGAGGAGGGATAGGGAGGGTATGGGATGAAGGGGCAGGGGGCAAGGGGGTTGAAGGGGGGAGGGGGGGACATGGTGGGAATGGGTGAGCAATGACAGGGTGAGAATGGGTGAGTGGTGACAGGGTCGGAATGGGGTGGAGGAGGAGGGAGAGTTGAGTGAGCATTTGGGTGGGGGCTGGTAAGGTGAGGGGTCTGGAGGGTTTCTAAGGAGAGGGGGGTGGTGGTGTTGCCCTCCCCTCTGGTGTTGCAGGGATGCTGGTTGTGGGTTCCCCTCTTGTCTCTGTAACTGTTGTGTAGGGGTCTGTGATTTCCTGGTTTGCTCCTCTCTCCCTGCACTTCCTCCTTGCCTCTGTCGCCCTGGCTCTCTCTTCCGTCGTCCTGTCCCTCTGGAAGAATACTTTTTAGTATTCCTCCACATACTGCAGAAGACTCATTCTTTCTAGAATATCCTCTTTCGTGGTCTCGTTTGCAGACACTCTCTTCACCAGGCTGTCTCTGTTCTTGTTGTACCAGCCCAACCTGAAAACCTTCTCAATGTTTTGATCAGCCCTTTCCATCCTTAACCCCTTTAGTATCCCATTTACTGCCTCTCTGTCCTTACTATTCCATTCTTATCTATTGGATCCTTCCTGTTCTTTGATACCTACAGCTATCACTGATTTTTTTCTTTCCAGCAGGTGACTGGTGCACCTTGCTGCGTCATGTGAGCTAGCTGCTTGCATGGCTACCTCACAGGACGGTAGTCTGTCGCCCTGGCTCTCTTCTTTTTCATCCTGTCCCTCTGGAGGAATACTTTTTTGTGTTCCTCCACATCCTGCAGATGACTCTTCCTTTTCTAGAATATCCTTCTTCGTGGTCTCATTTGCAAACACTATCTTCACCAGGCAGTCTCTATCCTTGTTGTACCAGCCCAACCTGAAAACCTTCTCAATGTTTTGCTCAGCCCTTTCCATCCTTAATCCCTTTAGTATCCCATTTACTGCCTCTCTGTTCTTGCTATTCCATTCATACATATTGGATCCTTCCTGTTCTTTGATGCCTACAGCTATCACTGATCTTTTTCCTTCCAGCAGGTGACTGGTGCACCTCCTTGCTGCTTCCTGTGAGGTAGCTGCTTACATGGCTACCTCTCTCAATGTGGCCATTGCTTCTGTGCTCTTTCTTAGTCTTTCTGCAAATGTTTCAGGTACAGAGGCATTTCCTTCCGATGCGACAATTCCATCTTCCCTTTGGATGATTATCTGATACTCAGTCTCAAATTTTTCTCTGTGAGGAGACTTGATCTCCTCCCTTGCTGCTTTGCAGGTTGTTAATTGTATTCTTCATTTCATGCATCTCCCTCCTGAATTCCTTCAAAACTTGGGCTAACATTTCCTTCATTCGGTCACTTTGACTGTTCCCTGTGTCCCTGGTGCAGCCTCCTGCCATCTTTGTCCCTTTCCCTGATATGTTTTGATAGGGTTAGGCAGAAGGGGGGCAGAGAGGAAGGGGGAGAGAGAGAGAGAGAGAGAGAGAGAGAGAGAGAGAGAGAGAGAGAGAGAGAGAGAGAGAGAGAGAGAGAGAGAGAGAGAGAGAGAGAGAGAGAGAGAGATAGAGAGAGGGAGGGAGGGGGAGAGTGAGAGAGAGATAATGAGAGGGAGGGAGGGAGGGAGGGTGAGAGAGAGGGAGGGAGGGCGAGAGAGAGAGAGGGAGGGTGAGAGAGACGGAGGGAGGGCAAGAGAGAGAGAGAGATGGAGGGAGGGCAAGAGAGAGAGAGAGATAGAGAGAGAGAGAGAGAGAGAGAGATAGAGAGAGAGAGAGAGAGAGAGATAGAGAGAGAGAGAGAGAGAGAGAGAGAGAGAGAGAGAGAGAGAGAGAGAGAGAGAGAGAGAGAGAGAGAGAGAGAGAGAGAGAGAGAGAGGAGAGAGAGAGAGAGAGAGAGAGAGAGAGAGAGAGAGAGAGAGAGAGAGAGAGAGAGAGAGAGAGAGAGAGAGAGAGAGAGAGAGAGAGAGAGAGAGAGAGAGAGAGAGAGAGAGAGAGAGAGAGAGAGAGAGAGAGAGAGAGAGAGAGAGAGAGAGAGAGAGAGAGAGAGAGAGAGAGAGAGAGAGAGAGAGAGAGAGAGAGAGAGAGAGAGAGAGAGAGAGAGAGAGAGAGAGAGAGAGAGAGAGAGAGAGAGAGAGAGAGAGAGAGAGAGAGAGAGAGAGAGAGAGAGAGAGAGAGAGAGAGAGAGGAGAGAGAGAGAGAGAGAGAGAGAGAGAGAGAGAGAGAGAGAGAGAGAGAGAGAGAGAGAGAGAGAGAGAGAGAGAGAGAGAGAGAGAGAGAGAGAGAGAGAGAGAGAGAGAGAGAGAGAGAGAGAGAGAGAGAGAGAGAGAGAGAGAGAGAGAGAGAGAGAGAGAGAGAGAGAGAGAGAGAGAGAGAGAGAGAGAGAGAGAGAGAGAGAGAGAGAGAGAGAGAGAGAGAGAGAGAGAGAGAGAGAGAGAGAGAGAGAGAGAGAGAGAGAGAGAGAGAGAGAGAGAGAGAGAGAGAGAGAGAGAGAGAGAGAGAGAGAGAGAGAGAGAGAGAGAGAGAGAGAGAGAGAAAGAGAGGGGGAGGGCAAGAGAGAAAGAACAGGATGAGGGGGAGAGAGGAAGAGACAGGGGAGGGCGAGAGAGAGAGGGAGGGTGGGGAGGAGGGAGGAGAGAGATCTTAGGTCACTCATTCTAAGGTAGCCAGTTGACATGTGAGGGTGGAGGGGGTATTTTGGGGAGTGTGGGAGTGGGGAGGTCTGGTGGTCGCTAGCCTTTCACTTGTCACAGGTGTGTGACAGTTTCTTACCCCTGACTTGTGTGTTTAGAGATTAGCAGCACAACAATTCAGTTCCCAAATTGAGCTCACAGTGAGGTTCCTTCCGCATTCTCTACCAATGTGTGTGTGTGTGTGTGCGGGTGTGTGTGTGTGTGTATTCCCCTAGTTGTGCTTGTGGGGCTTGAGCTCTGCTCTTTCGGCCCGCCTCTCACCTGTTTCTACTACTACTATTTACTTTCCACACCACACACACACCAGGAAGCAGCCCGTGACAGCTGACTAACTTGCAGGTACCTATTTACTGCTAGGTAACAGGGTCATAGGGTGAAAGAAACTCTGCCCATCGTTTCTTACCGGCGCCCGGGATCGAACCCGGGACCACAGGATCATGTGCCTAGCGTACTGTCCGCTCGGCCGCCGGCTCCTTGAGCGTGTGTGTGTGTGTGTGTATGTACTCACCTATTTCTACCTGCAAGATCGAGCATTGCCTCTTGTATCATATCTTTCTAGCTGCAGTTGTTTAGAGCAACGAATCCTATCCTTCTTTATCATACCTAGTTTTTAAGCTATGAAGAGTATTTGCTTCCGCAATATACTCCTTTAGTTCATTCAATTTGCCTACTACTCTCACTCTAAAAGAAAACATTCTAATGTCTCTATGACTCCTCTAAGTGCCCAGCTTTCACTCATGTCCCGTCGTTCTGTTGGTATTCCGTGTGAACATTTCGTCATTGTGCACTCTGTCAATCCCCTTAAGTATTTTGTATGCTGCTGCGATATCTCCCTCCTTTTTGCTAACGTCATCAGTGTTCAGTTCCTTCAGTCGCTCTTCATATCCCATCCCATGCAACTCTGTGCCGGGAAACCCGACACCATTTGGTAATAGTAAATAATGTTAATATAATATTAAATACAATAAGCAGAAAATACTGCTGCTAGGTTGCATACACAAGTTATCCCATAGAAAATGCAGCCTGTAGTGGAATTTTCCATCAATAGAAAACGGGATATAATTACTACATCACAATTAAATTCGCCAGCTATTCTGCTGGAAATTATTCTTAATGCAGCAGTCTTTGAATTGTTATCATAAAAAAATCTCACTTGCATTATCTTAATTATTATTCCCAAAATAGAGTAAATGGAGGCACTCTATAACTAGTTCTTGACACATCTGGACAAGAGGGATGCGTCAGTGGGAGGGAGGGCCTCAGTAGTCAGCCATTATTGTTAGACCAGAGTCGCAGGAGCAAAACAGCTACAGCTTATTCTCCCTTGGATGAAGTGTTATGGAGAGTAAATCAGTGCTTCTTCCATCATCAACATGTAGTCAAAATCTAAACAAGGGAAGTGTCTATCCAAAATCTTAATAAGTCATTCCTGGCCAGTAATGTTAGGTAGATAGGATAATTCCGGTTAGTACAAGGGGCAGCAACATAACCCAGGTAATTATTCCTTGGCCATTATCTAATAAAATACCAATATTTCCTCTGATATAGCTGTCAAGTATATAGGATTAATGCTATATTGCAAGTGCCCTTTGACAAGAACAATTGAAGAGGAGGCAAGAATTAATCCTAGTAAATCAGTACATGGTGTTGATGCCAGCCTCAACCACGTAGATTATTTGGTGTCATCATCCTTGTCTATATCTGCTGGACCAGGACTACCATACAATAAGACAAGGCCTCCTAATTTTTATTACTAATATGTAGTTTAATATTGTAGTGAATGTTAGTCATTCAATTTTCATTGGTTTCACATATAAGTTTAATGTAAACCCCCCAATGATGTGTAACAAGATCAATTTGTGAGAATTTGCAGAAATACAGTCAACTAAGCATCACACAAATCCTATCAAGATATATAAATTAATGTAAATATAAATTATATATAAATTTAGATAAATTAAATAAATATAAATCTCACAGGTCGGTTCCCTTCATTATTTGGTCCTTCGAACTGGATAGCACAGAACCGGTTCAAATCTCCCAAATTATTTAGTCGAACCTAGGTGGTCTAGAGAGCTAGCTTATCATCAAGTTAGGCTAGCGTAATAAATTAGGGTACAATATATTCTGGCTTCAAGCCAGTCACAGCCAGTGCCCGGCCGCATAGCCTCGAGCGAGCTCATGACCCCCTTAGCTGAGACTCACAGTGGCTCCATGAGCACCCACCAATTTCATGGCACTTTAATTCTGGGGAGTGACAGCGCTTATTTTAATACCAGCCATATTAATGGCTGCATCCTCACAAGCTTATCCATGAATTTTGTGGTGTTAATTTAACGAGGTCACTAATAAGATTTGATATTTCTAGATAATACTAGAGGCTACAAGAAGTTATAATCAACAATTGTGTATATAATTTATCTTGAATAGAGAATTATTTCAAATATATATTGCACTAGTTTTCACAATAAAATATTTACTAATTGCCAACCCACAACAGGGTAGCATATTTCTGTTGACTAGTTGAAGTAATTTTTGTTCATCCTAGTCCCATTTATTTCCATAGTCTAGTTGTACTATGATGAACAACCTAGCACCAGTAATTATTGGCACAAACTCATTTTTGGGTGTAATTAATACCAGCTCGAGTGTAGTTGAGTATATATAATAATTTACTTATAAACATATCACCTCCGAGTGATTAATTAGTGTCTATACCAACCTAGGGTGATAACTGAGGAGCTAACCTAAACGTACTTCTAGTGACACTGGTTTATCACTCAGATCATTAGTGTGTATGATTATATATAATGTGTATTAATTTTAAATAGTAACCTATAGAAGAGATAGGATTATAGCCTAGTGATTGCAGAATTTTGCCCTAGGCTACTCCATCAGTACTTGCTCACAATTTATGAGTCAATAATATAACAGCAAATCCAATTAACCAGTCACCATGGCTAATCCTCAGAAAGCAAAACGTGCTTTAGCAGCACGTTAACGTCAACTGACAAGAGATCTCAGCCAATATGAAAAGTTGTTATATGATCCTATAGTCCCACTATTACAGATTCAAACCCAATTGGATCTATTGAAAATAAATAGGAAATCTTACCAAAATTATGTACACGACGACTACATAATAGTTGAAGATGTTGAACCATTCCTGTTTGACCTAGCACAATATGTAGAAGAAACTCAGGCCAGGTTGGAGCGCCAACACAGGATGATTGCTTCAGAGCACGCGGCCAATACATCAAATAAAGTAGCTAATATTATGGATAATCTGGCTCTTTTTGGGAATAAATGTCAAGCCAGATTAGATCCTTTCATCGAATTAATCAACGAGGATAAAACCTCACCCAGGTCAGCATCACCCATTATTATACCACCAGAAATTAAACAGTTCTCAAACAATTTATCACAGTCTCTGTGGATTCTGAAAACCCAGAACCTGAGGCTACTAAGTTAACATTCCTCCAAACTGAAATTAATGGTGAAGCTGAACCAGTAGTAGAAAATGTATATAAAAATAGCGACAACACTAATTTCTCAGTCCAGCTTCCTAGGTATAAAGCTGGTAATGAGAAAACTGTCATACATTTAGTACTACAATTGCTGGATTTACCTCAACCTGATCAGACTGCTGACTCCTTACAATCCTTTAGCATGGAGTTTAAGTCACTACTAAGAACATTCAGTCTTAAGGTTGACATAACCACTAGTGAGTAGATGACCAAAGTATTCCTTCAACTAAATTGTCCAGCGATATACTAGATTAATTATACGCACATTATCATAATACCATCCTGAAAGTACAGGACATCACTGAAGGTTTGCGTTCTATCATAGACAAACGACGTGCAAATGAGGAAGTTAAAGCCTCTTGCAAGCCTTCAGAAATAGAAAATAATAGTAAATTAAAGGGTAAAACAACTACCCCAAATAAACATCAATCAATTACTTTCACACCAAGTTGGAGAAAATCTGGCAATTATGCAGCAGAATCCTCCAAGCCTACTGTTACTAGTTAACCCAAACCGGTAACTTCCTAGCATGCAATTGGCTGGGGGGACATGTATGTTCTGCAAAAAAAAACATTCATCATACCGTTGTGCCAATTATCCAGACAGAGACACTCGTATTAAGCGCCTCCAGGAATTGGGGAAATACGCAAGGTGTCTCAAATCACACAACATAGACTATTGTGAGACCCAATTCTACACCTGCAAAAGGTGTAAAAGAGGTAAGCACAATGCAGCACTGTGCAAACATACGAAATTAACGTATTCCAGACCCAAGATGGTAGATAGCATTCCACCACAATATAGTACTGCAAAGCGCGACAGACAACAGGTTTCCAATCAGCAAAGTCCAAAGGTAATGCGACTTTGTCAACTGCCTAAATTACCATCCAGAATAAGAGGGGGGCCAAGGTCAATACCCGTGCATTGCTTGCAACCCGTTCTCACACAAGACAGCACATATATGACTTAATGCTTAAAGTCAATGTGTTGAATATGATTTAGTACATATGTGATATATTTCCAGTTACCTTTTTTACCAAGGCCCAAACTCTTCCTCACGTACCAATTTACGTGTCACAGTACCCGTCCATCAATGTAGATAGCAGAATAGTCGTGATTGGTTCAATTATAATGAAAATTGTAGTTTACAGGTACCACATGGGTTGTGAAATTTACCTTCTATTGTCCATGCTCTTAGAATATTACAGATCAGCTACTTCCTATTGAAGGCTCGTAGTTTTGTTTTGAGAAATATTAGTTGTTCTTAGTAAATTATAATAAGCACTATAAATTATTACATAGAATAACAGTGCTTCACCAATCAATATTATATACCATAGTTTGCGCTTTAAAAATCTTTAAAGAATGTTTTGTAGGAACGTTAACAGAAAACGATGTTATGTTGGAATGTTTATGGGGTAAACTACTGCAAACATGGGGATCACTTCCACCCACAGGAAGGGAATGGGGTCCAATACCATCCACTGGACGTGTATGGCGTCCACTACCA